>NC_141139.1:43456706-43756706 GCF_053477565.2 Lygodium microphyllum | reverse complement strand
CTTAGGTATGCCTTGGCATTACAAGATTAGACCTCTTCCCGATTTTGTTAAGAAGACCCTTGTATTTCAATTCAAGGGTCGGAACATAGTATGCATTACTGATGCTGGAGATTGGCCTGTGCCAATGGTTAGTCATGTTAGCGTTTCTAAAGAAATGAAGAAAGCTATTTTTGCGTACATGATTTTTGTGAGAGAGTCAAAAGAAACTAATGATTCAAGGGCACTTGGTGCCTCTAATGAACACATAATACCAACTAATGCTTCTAAGTCTCAGACTTTAAAATAACCCCTCTCTTTAATTGATCAAGCTAGACATGATTATTTTAAACAATATGAAGATTATTTTAGTGATTCACTCCTAGGAGAGTTACCTCCTAAGCACCGGAAAGATCACACAATTGATCTTATCCATACTGCTCTCCAATCTTACTTGTTCAAAAGAAAGATGGTTCTTTTCTTATGTGCATAGACTGCAGATCTTTGAACAAGATCACAATCAAGAATCGGATAAGTTGAAGGGCACTAGTATCTTTAGTTGCATTGATCTCAAGAGCGGCTATCACCAGATACGAATAACACCTAAAGATGTTCATAAGATAGCTTTTTGTACGACATTTGGACTATACGAGTTCTTAGTCATGCCATTTGGTTTGACTGATGCACTCGCCACATTCAATCGAATGATGGAGAGATTGACATTCTAATATTTTCACGATCTAAAGAAGAGCATAGAAAACATATATCTATTGTTTTTCAAGAACTTCGCAAGCATAGACTACATGTCAATGCTAGGAAGAGTGAATTTTTTCTTTCAAAAATTCATTACTTATGCCATATTTTTTCTCACAATTTGGTGAGAATGGATCGTGAGAAGATTCGAGCCATTGTTGAATGGCCTATACCTACTTCTGTACATGAAGTTAGAAGTTTCTTAGGCCTATGTTCATACTATAGGAGGTTCATACGAGGTTTTGCATATGTTGCATGTCCTCTACATGACCTTACTAAGAAGGGAAAGCCTTTTTGCTTAGGATCAAGGCAACTACAAGCCTTTTAAAGAATTAAGTTTCTTGTGACTCAAGAACCAGTTCTCATAGTTCCGAATCTTCAAAAACCTTTTGAATTTCACTGCGATGCTTCTGGGGATTGAATTGGAGCTGTGCTTAACCAAGAGCATCATGCAGTAGCATTTGAGAGTCGACACCTCAAGGACCATGAGGTACATGCTCCAGTATATGAGAAAGAGCTTATGGCGGTAGTACATGCTCTTCAAGTATGGAAACACTATTTACTTGGTGCAGATTTTGTTATTAAAATAGATCACCAAAGTCTAAGATACTTCCTCACTCAGAAGAAGCTCTTAGAGAAAGAGATGCGTTGGGAAAATTTCTTATCTATGTTTCATTTTCAAATCCTTCACACATTTGGAACTAAGAATGTGGTAGCAGATGCTCTATCATAGCGACCTCGAGTGAATGCAATCACAACTATTTATCATAACGAGTTAATGGATTTACCCAAAATGTATGCAACTAATTCCGACTTCTCAACCATATGGGATCAGCTTAACTCAGGTCAGTCGATTACACCTTACTCGATTCAAGATGGTTATTTGTATCATCATCAAGCAATTTGTGTAGCATTACCATTGCGACACAAGGTAATGGATGAAGCACATGCATCTCCATATGCTGGACATAGGGGTATTCTACCCACTACTCAAGCATTGGAAAGATATTTCTTTTGGCCCACTCTTAGAGCTGACATTGAAAGATCTATCCACGATTGCAAGATATGCCAAAAAGTAAAGTATGACAGGCATAAGCCACCTGGTCTACTTAAGCCATTACCTATTCCCAATGAGCCTTGGGAAAGTATAGCCATGAATGTTATCATGGAGCTTCCTCGCACACAAGCAGGCAATGATGCAATCTGGACTATCACTGATAGATTCAGTAAGCAAGCTCAATTTATACCTGTGCGAAAGACAATCAAAGCCGATCATATGGCTAGGCTATTCATGGCTCATATTTTCAAGCATCATGGCATGCCTAAGTCCATTATAAGTGATCGAGATCCCCGCATGACCAGTCTCTTTTGGCAAGCTCTATTCGAGAACCTCGGGACAAAGTTAAAGTTTTCATCCTCTTATCATTCTCAAATGGATGGATAGAGTGAAAGTGCTAATTCTATTGTTTTGGACCTTTTGAAATCCTATGTCTCTGATAATCGAAGATAATGGAAAGAGTGTTTGCCTTTAGTAGAGTTTGCATACAATAATACGGTGCACTCTAGTACTGGTAAGGCACCCTTTGAGATCATCTATGGTAAGCCTCATTTACCACCCATTCTTCTTACAAAGGATAAGATCTTTGCATCAGATGAGTTTATTAGAGACATTGATACAACTTTCACTCAAGTAAAAGCTGTTATCCAAAGGACACAAGAGAAGCATAAACACGAAGCACCATCGTAAGTTAGATCTCAAGTTGGGATAGCATGTTCTTCTTAAGTTTGAGAAAACTCCCTTGAAGAAGCAAAAAGGTCAAAAGGGTAAAGTGATTAAGCTTTCTAATCGCTATTATGGCCCTTTCAAGATCACAGATAAGATAAACGATGTGACTTTTTGTTTGGATCTACCAAGTCATTGGAACATTCATAATGCTTTCCATATAAGTTTGCTACTACGTCCCTATATTGGAGAACCTCCAATGGAACCAATCAAGGAAGATTTACCTAACATAGAAGAAATAGAAGAGTTTCTTGTGCCTGAAAGAATTTTATACCATCAGGAAAATACTCTATCAAGTAAGAACACAATATTAGTGAGTTTGGGAATCTCCCAATTTCCATTTTTTGAATACTAAAAATGTGGCATGTGGATAACATGATCGTAAGTTTCTCAAAACCATATAATGTGACCTATCATTGGAAAGCGCTTGAAAAATTGAATCTATTGAGCTATAGAGTGCTTGATTTGGAGTTATAGTGTTCAAGTTATAACAAATCCAAGGATATGACCACGTGTCCCAAAGTTATGGGAAATTTCCATATTCCCCAATATGCTGTTTAAGGTATTACGGAAGTATCTGGTTAAGTTTAAGAATTATCCCCCATTGGACGCTCAGTTTATGACTGAGAGAGAACTACAAGACTTTCTAGATTTTCTTAAGGACTATGTATCCCCTCTATAGTTGAGGTCAAATGTTTAGAAGCCAGAGGGATGTCACTAAATTGATTCCTTATTATGCATTATCTATTTAATAAATTCATGTCAATAAATTAATGACTCACTTTTGTTTAAGTGTTGATGATGATCTAGCATGGCTATGAGACCAATATTCCTAGTGTATCACTTAATGGGGTGATCAAAGCACTGTGACGGGGATATCTGGTACAGGCAACAGTACAAGTTATGAAGGCGGAAAGAAGTGTCTGCCAAGTGTAAGAGTGTACACAAGAACCAAGGAGTTATACATAAATGAAGATGGATTGAGTTCTAAGAAGAGGAAGTGCATTAGCATTGTGTTATGTATTGATGTGTGCATCCAGGGACGCCTAGGAATGTTTTACTTGTGTGTAATGAGCATTGCATTCATTTGGGGTCATCCTCTCCCCTAAAAGTCAAGGTTTAAGGTCTTTTCTTTCATTAAGAAAGACAAGAGAGGGAATTCTCTCACTAAGAAAGACGAGACGTGATCCTCTGGAAGTGAGAAGAGAAGTGATTTTCTCTTTCTAAGGTCTAAAATGACACAAGCTTTTGTGTGGAATTCAATCTTAAGGTTGAGGCCCAAGGCAATCTGAACTCTCCTTATCTATGACTCAAAGTGGTTGCATGGACCACAAGTTAAGAGTACAGTTAAAAAAGCTATTTTTTTAAATCTATTTTTAAAATATCTCGCATTAGAAAAATGATCTCTAAAAAACGAGATGCGTGAGTTATCAGAAACAACGAGATCTACAACTTTTGTGTTGGATGTTTTTTCATCCAAACAACACACAAAGAGATATCTCGAAATTAGTGTTGTAGAGTGCAACAACCACATCTTGCATGAAGAAAAACTCAACTCTCTCTCCAAGAAGAGAAGCTCTTGAAAGCCTATAAAAGAGGAGGCTCTCTTTGGGTGTGAGAGAGGGGTGAAGGAAGCATCACTTTGCATGTATGCAAGAGGAGAAGAGAAGGTGCAAGTGCTGCGGAAGCCCAGCTGAAATCAAGTTCCCCCTGTTGAAATCAAGTTCCAAGAGGAGAAGAGAAGGTGCAAGTGTTGCGGAAGCTCTGTTGAAATCAAGCACCAAGAGGAGAGCCCTACACATATTGTATAGGAGAGAAGGAGACTCAAGAACGATCAAAAGGTGCCAACTTCCAAGTTGTGCAAGTATTAACTAATTGTATACTGTGCAAGGAATCGTGATCTTGTTTCCAAGATCTACAAGTAAGAACTGGCTTATGTGTAACGGAGAAGCTTGCTCCTTGTCAATAATATAACTCCAAAAGGGGGGGGACTGGCCCATCTTCCAGTCCCTGGTGTGTTGCCAATTTCTCTACCTCTCTCTCTACATCTTTCTTTTCTCTCATTTATTCTCCCACTGTGCCAACATAATATTCACCATATACATTTTAAGTATATAAGAAATTCGAGCATGTATCTCCGATTTTATAACACTTACACTTGGCTTCTTTCCCCCTTCATAACTTGTACTACATGTACCAGATATCCTCGTCACAATGGTTTGATCACCCCATTAAGTGATGCACTAGGAATATTGGTCTCTAAATGGTCTCATGGCCATGCTAGATCATCATCAACACTTAAAGAAAAGTGAGTCATTCATTTATTGACATAAATTTATTAAATAGAGAATGTGTAAAAAGTAATCAATTTAGTGACACCTCACATCATTCCTTTACAAGCTAGTTGTCTGGCCTACCTACTTGAACTCTCTGGCCAAACTAGAGTGCAATCCGAATTTCTACTATTGGTGGATTCTAGACCCTTCTCTTATTATACATAAATAAAAACCATTCTTTCTAATATATATAACAATAACATTATAAAAATCAAAAACTTAGAAAAATTTTACCTCACACGCTACCTTCTCTCCCAAGCTAGGAAGCTTGACTCAATTTTGCAGAGGGAGGGAGAATGATGACTAATGACAATGACCATGCTGACAAATGACCAACAAGAAACTTATCAAAACCAACCAACCAAGGCTGCCAAATAAGTAATAGTTATTGTAATAAGATGATAAGAGATGGATAAGTTAAGACTTTTAATTGTGCAATGATATGTAGGTATAAAATATTGGTGCAACATTATTTTTCATATAAATACGGAAGCATAACTTGAGATTTTATGGAATAACTCATGAGTATTTCCATGGCTTTGTAGGAATTAGAATAGCCTATAATTGGGAACAAGCCCATCCTCATCAAAGACTCTCTTAACAGATACAAGAATATATTATTGGTCCTATAGTAGACCAACATTGGCATTAAAGTGAGCATGTACTAAGTGGAATATATTCAATTTCAGAGTACAAGTCGCTTGGACAACCTAATAACACATCGCCAGTCACTTTGGGAATTGATAGCAAAATATAAATTGGGTACCTATGTTAGAGCCTCATGCAACCCCATCCATTTTCATGTGAAGCCAACATCTACTACTACCACCTAGAAAATAAAGCCTTCAAGTTGAAATTTAACATAAAGAATGGAGACCATTGGTAGACCCAAGAGACTTTCATCAAACTTGCTATGAAAATAGTAGAAAAAACTTTAGGCATAAAAAGAAAATTGGGAAAACATGTGGAGGTAAAAAGGCTAATAGGAGTACCCCAATAATGGAAAGGCCAAGCTATAACCCAAAAGGGGGTGCTCTTGCGTGTTGTACAAGATAAGGATTTGAAAGTCATAGCACAGGTGCTTCACCACCTCTTCACATATAACAATCCCACAATGAGCTAACGTAGGATTCCCAAATCAAGGAAGTCAAAGAGAAAATGGTCATGCTTGTGGTAGCACAAATGCCTAGATCCATTCAAGTCTCTCATCGATCACATTCATTATGCACACTCACATTTTCTCTTTAGATCATATGTTAAGAGTAACTCTGTGGCACCCCATTATCCTAGAAAACACACTAGCTAGGTATTGAGACAACTTGTCACTCCATCATAAACTACAACAATTATTCTAGGCCTCATGATATAATCAGCAATCCATGTATATTGCTTGGCTCACTACAGAAGATGACCCTCCTAACCTCCATAGAGACATGGAATGCAAAGCTTATCTCTCTCACATAGCTCTAGCTCCTTAAGCATCTTGATTGTCAACGTGGAAGCCTCAACACAATATTTACCCATATGTGGATTACAACAAGACCCTCTTCAAAGCAAGTTAATCCCTCCAAACACACAAGCAACCTTGACATGGAGAAGATCTCCCTAAAATCACCCTAGCTCCTTCTCTCATCTCATGCAAGTTTAATAGGGATTATAGTATATGGAGGTTCACCATAGGATGCCACCCTACTCTTTCTCAATTCTCAAGCCAATGTTGATGAGGATATATTACTTCACACTAATTTTAGGATCACCCATTAGCACTTAGAACCTCATAGTGAAACTTTCAATGTTGCTTATCATACAGCACATTGATGATATAGTCTATTAACCTTTCATATTATGTTTTTGCTTTATTGCTATATGTAGTCCCTTTCGTAGTTGTATTAGAAATATTTACCCTACCTAAGGAGAGCTTTTTTCCACGTATTTAGTGTAGATAGAGTTTGTAAGAAGATGGGGGTAGTTAGGACAACCAAGTTATGTAGTGTAAATCACACTAGCTTTCTTGGGGCTTTTACTGATGTGGGTGATGGAGTGAGGCACAATGTGACTCTTACAAATGCCCAAAAACTCCCTCAAAAATGCTCGAACAAGTTTGGAATAAGTTGGACTAAGTCGAAGATCAATAAGACTGATGCATACCTCAAGGTGTGACTACGATGAAATCTTGAAGTCTTCTTGAAGTCTTCTTATCGAGCTTAAGCAAATGATGAAAAAGCTCCTTGAGCAATAAGTTCTCAACTTGATTGTATCTAGCTTTTGTAATCAATGGATTCCTTTTTTTTGGTGAATCATGATATTGAATTTTTGGACATTAGATGTATGCTACATTGCTAAATGAATTGTGTAAGAGATTCAATCTATATAGCCGCAAGTGAGGTGCATGCCTCGCCACCCAAAATTTGTTCCCTCTGTAACCTTTGATATTTGTGTCAAAAATTTACTTTGACTCTGTAATGACAATGTAATTTTTTTCCATGAATAATTTTGTCAATGTAAATGTTGGTACTAGGTCTATATGTTGTAGTAATGCTACATGATGCCCACACCTATACCTAGACCTATAAGTATTATACATATGTTTGGTTTATGCTGTCACCTATGTAGGTCTATGGCTACACCTAATGCATCTATAAAATCTAGCCAACCTATGTCTAGTCCATCTCATGCTTCCACCTAGTGTACATGTATGTCTACACCTACATTTGACACTAGCCTATGCTCTCAGGAAAGTTACTATATGTATATCTTCTACATCATGTGCGTTCAAGGCCTATTTATAAATATCCTTATCTATGAATTTTTCGTGAATAAAACATAACCCTTTTTTATTCAATCTATAAATAACCCCTTTTTATTACACCCTTCTGTATATTAAAAATGTATAAAGATGGTATTTTAAAAATACCTTATTTTGAATGTACGTGATGTACACATATATTCATGAGTAACTTACCCGAGCCTATACTAAGCATAAGCCACAAATATAAGTTTTGAACTCTAATAATGGTACACACAAATTTCAAAATCACAAGTGGAGTTTCAACTTTGTGTTGGCCCATCAATATCTATTGATGTTCTCCCATAGTCGTAGGATCAATGCACTCCCTTATCATCTAAAGATGCATAGAATCAAATTTTAATTGTTCTCTCAATCTCTCAAGTTTTTAAGACAAGGCTCACATGCATGTCCACATCTTGGCTAGCCTCACCATAATGAACCATAATCAATGTAAATATGACGCATTGCATTGTATTTTCATGTGTTATGCAATGATATGATTTATAATTCAAGACATTTAAATATTTTTATAATCAGCATATAGTAGTGTGCATACGATTTCCACTACAAGATACAGGCCCCATATCGACGTTCAGAGCGACGAAAATATTCATTAAAATTTTTATCCTCGTCATCGCACTAAATGCATCGGTATTAGTCTCTCCATAAAACCGTCGCTATATGTGTCAGTATTTGTGTCGCTATTTGCATCTCAATTTTTTTCGATTTTGCGACACAGAGCGATGAAAATACCAATGCATATAGTGACGGTTTGCAATGCATATTGTGACACCAATAGCGACACCACGTGCAGTAACTTTGCGATGCTAATAGAAACATAGAGAAATAAAAAATTATGGCAGGGCAGCAATGTAAGTACACCAAATTAATTAATTTCAGACATAAGAGGCAGTTGTTGCTATGATGACACAGAAACCGCACAGAAGCTACATACAGAAAGAAGATTGGTGAATGCAACAAAATCTGGTTGCACACCATAGTATTTCATCTCATCAAAATACTTCATGGCCATGTCACCCTCATTATTATCACCATATGCATTGATCACTGTAGTCCAATGCACAACACCTTGGGCTTGCAACATGCCAAATACATATCCATAAGTGTGTTGGCCACAAAAGGTTCTCTTTCCAAACCACGTTTGATTGTTTCAACATGTAAAAGATGGTCTGTCTCTAAATGTTTTGTAACACCAATAGCTTTTAAGCACAAAAGAAAAGTGACAGAATCAGGACACTCCAAAGTGGCTTCGCAGTGGTGGACGCACAACGTCAGGACATTGGTCCCCTCCAAACCTGCACATCCTCCAAATGGGCCAACTTTTTTACCACTTGCAACATTGTTCCCACCAGGATCATATGTGTAAATCAAAGTAGGTAAGTTTTCGTAGCTCATCACAACATCTAGATATTCTTTGGCTGGTTGATCATTAGACAATCCCGTGACTCCAAATTATTTTTCCCCCTTCAATGGAACAAGTCTTATTTGTGCCTTGACCACATTGACATTTATATTCATATCCATCTCCATAAATGGCATAAACATTGGCAAATCATCATCACCCCTTCTAATATAAGAGCTCTCATCGTCCATAAGTAGCACATTTGATACGATAACCTCATTTGGAATCTGAATAATTGCTTGTACAACATTTGTGCTAGGTGAAAAATCCTTTAGAACCTCTGCAAGCATATGCATCAAATCTTCATTATCCTCTTGTCCCTATTGCATTAAATTTGGTTTTTCTTTACGTTGATTGTTACTCTTATCATCTAGAATGAAAAACCCCTCTAAAGCTTCATCGAGAAGAGTCAAAATTTCCATGTCTTCCTTCATTGCCAAAGAATCCTGTAAATCACCTCTATGATGACCAAAAGCATGCATCGTAAAAATAGTATTAATTTCCCTTTCCATATCATCATCATAGGAAACCTTCTCACTGAATGCACCAAGAGACTACACATTATCATCCATAGTCAAATCACAATCATATGAACCATAATGAAAAACCTATCAAGAATAGTCCATGTAGATAGTATTTTTCTTCGAGCTAGTCATAAGACAATCTACACCTTCATCTCCATCCTCTCGCTGGAACCGCTCTTTGAGGTATGTATGACATTCATCACCTTTGAAAAATTTTGTTCACCGGTTTACATCTTCGACCTATGTAGAATTGTCCAAAACCTAGTTTTCCAATTGTGCGTGGAGAACTCGAACTTTGTCCTCATCCTGTGGTTCCCCAAAACATCACCATCTTTGATAAGGCATGCATCTTTCTTTGCTTTAAGATTTGCAAAAATTTGCTCCCAAATTTTGTCATACCTTGACTTTTGCCACAAACCCTGATCTTCTTGTTCTTCTCGAACAAGTGCATCACCAAAAGTTTCCCCTATTTCTGATTCCAAATAACAATCACCCACTTGTATAACAACATCTTCAAAATTTGTTCAACATCTTCATACTCTGCCCAATTCATGTATTTGCTCATGCGAATCTAGAATCACTAGTTGTTTAAATTCTTTGATCATGCATTCATCTAGGACACTGCTAAGTTTCATCTCTGACTTATAGCATGTAAGATAACCTTTAGCATCATAACCATCAAATACACACCTTTTCTCATATACTGCATCTAGTGCATCTTCCACTACTTCATCCATCACTTGTAATCCGAGTTTCGGCCTTCACATTGGGTTCACCAGATGTGAGCTAGATTGAGAATTCTCATCTCACAATTCGATTTGTCAGAAGGCACCAGCCTCTATTTACTCAAGCTCACAAGCACAAAAGCAAGCAAACACTTAAAGAACTCAAAAAATTTTGATTTATTGATTCACAATGGTTGTATACACAAACTCAAACTCGTCCGGCTACTCAATGCTCGGAACCACTTCTTAGCACATCACATATCTATGCTCGCACTCCATGATACTCACTCCAACTCTACGCCCAAGTTCATATTGACCAATGAAAATAAAAAGAACAATTCTAGACTGTGCAGTGCAACTTATTCTCAATTGAAGGTTCGAACGATGAATCCTGCTAGAAGATGCTTAGGTGTATTTAAAACCACGCGTATACATAATGTCAAAGTGATGTAA
This sequence comes from Lygodium microphyllum, assembly GCF_053477565.2. Classification (NCBI taxonomy): domain Eukaryota; kingdom Viridiplantae; phylum Streptophyta; class Polypodiopsida; order Schizaeales; family Lygodiaceae; genus Lygodium; species Lygodium microphyllum. The sequence goes on along the minus strand of NC_141139.1, from coordinate 43,745,945 downwards.
TGGACATGAAGCAAAAGCCTATACCAAGCATGAAAATGTTATCATTGGCTGCAAAAATATAGAAGGAGAAGTTATTGCCTTTATTTCAGTGTTACAAACACTGCGAGATTCTTTGGTCATAAGCAATCCGTTGAAGCAGCACACTTGAGTCACATCTCATGGCAACAATACACTTTCTCTTCGATCACGTTGTAAGAGCTCCTCCTGCTCAGCAAAAACAATCCAAAAACTCTCCTTGAATATGGCGAACTATGCAGAATCATTTGGACTTGCTAAGCAAGCTAACTCTCCAGTAACAATAAATATAGGATCTCTTCAGTATCATGAAAGACTCCAGCATGACGGCCTTTGATATGTATGTTGACCATCTCTAATTATATTCGATGCTAGCTAGTTCATGATCACATACAAGCCATGCTGATTATCTTCCTGCGATCCATCGCAAGAGACAAAAAAGAAGATAGCATGACAACCATTGATGTCTATCGAGAGATGCCATATGGTCCAGTACCATTTTGGAGAAGCAAACTCCCTCCCAAGAAGTATGATTAGTGGTGCAGTCTTGGCGACATTGATCTACATGGGTTGCAAAATAAATCGATCAATGACGATGACTGCTCCCCTGAATTACGCTTGCTATTGTGGTTCATTCCTCCCATAGTCAATTCCTTCTACAAAGCAAATCGATCGCCCAACGTACCTACCATTGTAGTCCCCCCAAAAACTAGCTTTCTCCATAATCGCCATGCTACTCACCAATCAAGTCGACAATCCTCAGTTTCATTGCAATTTGCTCCAGACCCGACGTTAAATTTATACGCCTCCTCCACAAAATCATTCTTCTAGTGAAGGATGCAGAACATCAGTGTTGGAGGAGAAGCCTCTACTCTCTAAGAAACCAATGACCTAACATAACATGAGGGCTGAGAGAAAGAGAAGGTGAATCATGGATGCACCACCCCTTCAACCACTTTTTTTTCTTTCCCAAAAATTTGCTTATATAGTGCTATTAAAAAGGTGTAATGCCAAAGCGTCTACCAAATTTGGTATCTGGTGCTTTTTTCAGGAGTGGCTCACTGTCAAAGTAAGTATCCGCAATAAGGCCATTCACATCCAACACAAGCCGCATTTTAAGCGGCATCTTTTGCTCTAGCTTCAAGTGCAAGTCTCCCTAAAGATCTTTGAAATTCCTGTGAAGCATCAAATAACTGTAAATTTCAAACAAAAGAGACGATTGTTGCTATGACAAAGGAACCGCACCACATAAACTACATACACCAAGAAGATTGGTGAATGCAATAGAATCTTGCTTCACACTATAGTATTTCATCTCATCAAAATCCTTCATGGCCATGTCACCCTCATTATTATTAGCATATGCCTTGATCATTGCTGTCCAAGGCACAACACCTTGGGCTTGTAGCATGCCAAACATCTCCCTCCCTTCTACAATAGAAGCACATTTGCCATACGTATCCACAAGTGTGTTGGCCACAAAAAGCTCTCTTTCCAAACCCCATTTGGTTGTTTCAGCATAAAGATGGCACGTCTTTAAGTATTTTGTAACACCAACAACTTTTAAGCACAAAAGAAAAGTGATAGAATCAGGACACTCCAAAGAGGCTTCGTAGTGGTGGATGCGCATGTCACAACAATGTGTTCTATAGACAAACGACTCTTTCATTTGATCACCAGCTTGCATTGAGAGCAAGGACACAGGACACGCTGATTAAGATAGTCCTTGCAATCTTGGACATCATGACCATCATCATTGTTTTCTCACTCATTCTCCTTTCTCCCTCCCTTTCTCTCTCTCTCTTTGTTATCTATTATGTTTATTCTCTCTTTCTCTCTCTCTCTCTCTCTCTCTCTCTCTCTCTCTCTCTCTCTCTCTCTCTCCCCCTTTTCCTTTCTTCTTCTTCCTCTCCCATTTCCTATCTTTCTCCCTCAATGCACCTTATGCTCAAGAAAAACAAACAAAAGAAGAGAATAAAGAACAGGAACAAACTAAGAGGAGGCAATGTATTTATGGCAAAGGCCCGAGGATGGATTCTTCGTATGCTCTTCGTGGCATCCCCTCTTTCTCCTTCGTGCACTTCCCTCTCTTCTTCGCGAATGGTGGCAGTGATGGTGGTGAGAAGCTCACCTTCTCTCTCTCTTGCTCTCACTCTCCCTCCCAAAGCCACGTTCTATTTCACTCTCTTTGCGGTGAAATGCAGTGCTCGAGTTTTTGCCGCTTTTTTTCCTTGGAGGGGCCTCACCGCTATTTCACATCGAAAAAGGACCGTCGCTATACCCCCATTCCCTTGTAGTGTTCTTTGCCTTTCCATGCTTGTCAATTCATGCATGCATATGCCAAAACAATATCCTAACTACACACATTTTCTTGAAAGCAAGAAAGACATATTTATGAACCAATTCTTTCAAGAGTTGCTATTTTGTAAATGGTACATTTATGATTGTGGCTATAGATATGTTTATGTTGTAAGTTAGCCATAATAGAACATATGGAGGGTAATATTTGTACTGAAGCCTAATGGAAGAGAAAAGTTTCGATTGATAGTAATCTTTACCACAACTTAGAAGAGATGATGGTTTATTTGCATGAGGTGAAAAATAGGCGATGCAATGGCATGATCAATTAGGGAGAGATTCTCATGTTTTAGCAACTTGGCAAACAAAAACAACAATACAAAGCACATATTTTCTTTGTGAGCCTTGATCTTTCACAAACAAACTAGTGCTAGATGAACAATGCTCAGAGAAATGTGATGCGACTATGCTTCAAACAAAGTGATAGCATTATAATGAAAGCCTTGATGTCAGCGTCATGATTAATGGAAGCTTTGTTGAGGAAAAGCAGTGAGTGTGACCAACAAGCATAATATAAGGCATCGGAGAAGAGCCGAAGGTGACGGGAAAGGATGAAGTTACTGAGACGCAAAAGCGGGGAGAAACGAGACGACACACAATGAAGATGAAGCTGTTGCGACGAAAGAGCTCAATGAAGCCTGCAGAGGTCGATGGCAGGAGGAAGGAAGGAGGGTGATGAGAAGAAAGCCATGTTGAAGTTGACGACGAAGCTCTGTATATGAAAGGGACGAATGTAGCAGAAGAGGAGGAGGCGACAACGAAGCGGAAGGAATCAATGATCACGGGAGAATCAAGTCGAAGAAGAAGACCACTTGCAAGCAATTAAGCGTGTATTTGCACGCAGGCAGAGACTGCAAGAATGCTGTAGTTTCGGGCAGGCGGCCGGCAGAGAGAGATCAGAGAGAGATGGAAGCAAAGATCAACGCCTTTGGGTATTGGGGTTTTGAAAAAATTTGGGGGTGTGGCAAGTGGGGCTACAGGCGATGCTGTCTCAACCTGATCTCAACGGGCCGTCGAGGAGGATAGAGACACTGAATTTACCAAAAGCCGCTTGCCACACGATTTGACCCATCATCGCACGCCGTTTAAAAAAGATTCATCGCTATCTCATCAATAACGTATGCTTATGGGACCATAGGTACACACACCTCTCGCTCTCACCTCGGAATGTGAGCCTACATACATGGGCTAAGGCTATGACTACCTAGGTCCTAGATTCTCTTGTCGCAATATGTACCTCACCTAGGAATGTGAGCCTACTAGACTATAATTAGACTACAAGATAGAAGCTATAATTAGACGTTAATTACTTGCATGATTGTATTACTCGAGTACCTACTAGACTATCACATTAATGTACAATGGACGCAAGAAAGAATGTAACAACTACATTAACTCATGACATATGTATAATGGAGAGCATAGGCTCAACAAAATAATGTTATATGCTAGTTTCATGCATAAGAGAATTTAATCTTTCACTGCCAACAAATCATTCACGAACCTATGAAAAGTCTTTCACTATTAACATTAGAGTGTTATTAGTTTGCATATGGCCATTATGGATACAAGAAAAACAAATATCAATAGTGGAAGTTCTGGCTAATGAATCCTATTGTGCAATTTTTAATTTAAAGTTGCATGCACATAGAAGCACTAGGTTGGAGCGAGTCAATGAGAACTAATGTAGATGTGCTGGATAGATAAATAACCCTACAATTATGTCTAAAATGTAACTAGCCCCACGATTGTCCGAGAGTATAAGGCCATGTCAACATGTAAACAATTCTACCCACATTTAAAGTGGAAAAACATTAATTAGAGGTAATTCAAATGGCTCCAAAACAAACAAGCTTATCTTCTTACTTTCCTCTGCTATGAATTGAGTTTTCTATTAGGTTCAAGCTTACATATCAAGTTGCTTGTTGTTGCCTCATTCAAATGTGTGTGTGTGTGTGTGTGTGTGTGCATAAGGACACACAAAGAGAGAGAGAGAGAGAGAGAGAGAGAGAGAGAGAGAGAGAGAGAGAGAGAGAGATTTCTTGATTACAAATTTGGACGCCTAAATGGATGAGTCAAAAGGTATGCATATATGAAAAGCTGGAGGCACAGAGTGTGGAGCTCAGAACTTTTTGAACAAGTGGATCAATGGAGGCTACAGCTTGGACTCTCTCTTGAATCTTCTAGTCTACAACTTTGGTGAGTTGTCTTGTCTTATCTTTTTTTATTTTTCCTTATTTTGACTTCTAGAAAGTCCATAGAGTACCTTCTGGGAAGAGATGGTTGTGTCAATGAGCTTTGAGAACTCTTAAAAGAATAAGAGTGCATCCAATGTCCCAACATTGAGCATAAGCACCATCAATATCCTATGCATAGCCTATGCATGCTATAGACTAGGCACATGCTAAGCACATGCATAAGCTAGGCATAAGTGAAACTAGGTATACTTGATAATAAGGCATAGACCTACGCTCATTCTTAGACTATCCCATGCCTCGTGTTACCTTTTCTAGGTTTAGCATAGTTCGTACACGAAAAAGACAAGACATGGCATTGCATTTTCCTAGGCCTCGCCTAGCTAGCCTATGCATGGCATCGGCATAGGTATATGTTATGCCTAGGATTGCATTTCTCCTTAATCTATTACATGTGTAGCCTAGCATACATCTACATGATACTTTAGCCTATGTATGACATAGACTAGGCATAGGTTGTATATAGGATAGACACATGTTAGGCATCTCGATAGGTAAGTCCCAGTATATTATGGGCAGGGATTAATGATGCCAGGAGGCATATTTCACGGTGGATTCCGTGAGGTTTTACGGTGGATTCCGTAAACTTTGATGACCGGGGCTCATACACAAAGTGGATTCTTTGTGCGAGAAGTTGATGGGGACGCCTGCCCTTTTCGGGCGTTTCATTAATTTAGTGTGTACATGGGTGATTCCATAGCGGGTGATTCCGCAAAATGCATATTAAATTAATAAATGTTTATGAGTTTAGAGTGCGCACTCGTAATAAATTAAGGTTAGGATTTATTTCTAACCAGTTGATTTATTTATGTAGCTGAAGACTGCTAGGTATTCACTTTTGTCGGTTTAATTGTATTATTTTACTAACGATTGTGAATACTTCACTTGATGTGTAGAGATAGCAGCAGTGGTGGAGGAAAGCATTGGAGGATAGCGAGTATTCCATTTATGGATTATATTTTGATAGGCGCCACGCCTATATTTTGTTATGCCTATTTATTGAGGCATCGATTATTGATTATTATTTTGTATGCGCATGGGCGCACGGTTATGTTATTTCTATTTGGACATTGTATTGGGCGTGCCAGACTTTTTGGGCACCGACCATTAGCTTTATTCCTATTTTGTGTTAAAGCAAACTCAAAAGCTAAAAGCTTGCTATTTTGTAATTTGGGCTATTATTTGAGCATGAAGATGAATAATACATAAAATACATGCTTTGTGGAGTGCTCACACAATGCATGGGGGGAGATTGCACCCAATTGGTCTCTTGCTCTTGTTGTTCATGCTTTTTACCTTGTAATTTGTGCAAAAAGTAGAGTTCCATTGTTCTTGGGGACCTTCCGGCATTCACTACATGAGCATACAGCGTCCGATCTACGCACCAGTGGTATCAGAGCGAAGCTGAGATCAAGAGCTTCCAATCGCTACCCATCTCGTGCGAAGGCGGAGCTCCTGGAACGATCGGGCTCTACGGTCAATCTCGTCGCGAACCGTCGATACAGACAGACTTCTGGCGATCAAGAACCCCTGTTTCCATCATTGGATCGCGAGGGACCGGTCTGTAGGGGCGGAAGACCACTCCCAACTCTTCCTCATCAAGTCGTTTTGTACAGAGACAAAAGTAACTTCCATATCTCTCACTAAGCTTCAAAGCTTAAGTTTATAAGTTAATAATCTTAGTTAGAAGCTTTAAGAAGCTTCAATTAACAAATCGTTGAAGAACAGCGTGAGGATCTTCAGGGCGGCGAAAATTCCACCGAGGACATGAATATGTCCTAAAAGTCGTCGACTGGTTAAGAAGCTCAAAGCTTCTTAGTAAACCAAGTTTACTAAGGCTTCCCAACTACTCCAGTTTAAAGTTACTTATTCAGCAAGTCCTGCAAGTTCCTCAAGTCAAGTTCAGCAAGTTTCTTCAGGTCAAGTACTACTCCATAAATCGACTAAGTTCTGCAAGTTTGCAACTCTGCAAGTCACATAAGTCTGCAACTCTGCAAGTCAGACTAGTCAACTGGAGTCAGAACTGATTTGTGCTCAAAACTCCTAGAATGACTGTTCCTGCGCAGAAACTCCGAACTGCAAAGTTGTTCATTGGAAGGTACTCTACCCATATGCAGGTTTGTTGAAGCATTTTCAGCATACGAGGAAGGATAAAACGTAGATTTTCTAAAGATTGAGAAAGCCATACCCAAAAACACATAAGCCTTGTCTTCCAGAACTTGAGCTACGCTCCCGCTAACTAGATTTTGAGTGAGAAAGGTCTTTTGAGTTTTGCAGGATGACGGAACCACATATGGATGATCTTATGGCTGAAGGCGACTTACCTGAACCTACGATGGAGCAACGACTTAATCATGATGCAATTAGAAGAAGAACGAAGGGCTAGGCAAGCATTGCAAGTTCAACTGGCAAATTTACAAAGAGCGTCTACCAACAAAGAAGAACCTCAAGCTGAAGATCTTATTCGACGTACCATCGACGCAACTCTTGAAGCTCAAACCATCCGCAAGGAATCAAAGATAAGTAAAAGAAGTTCAAATTCCGTACTTTCAATGGCATACGAGAAGGAAAAACTGTTCTAGCATTCATTAGTCAGTTTGACGACTATTTCCATGAGGAAACCTATGCAGAAAAAGATAAAATCAAGTGTGTCACTAATCATTTAGTGGACAGAGCATCTCTTTGGTGGACTGTAGTACACAAGAGGATAGATTGTCCTGTTACTTGGGAGGATTTCAAGAAGAAGTTCATGCAAAATTTCATTCCTCCACAATTTCATGAGAAAGCTATTAAGCAATGGGATCTTCTTCAGCAACGGGATCGTGAGCCTATTCCTCAGTATACAGAGCGTTTTTGGAATGCACTACTCCAGCTACGCATGCTTGAAGACGTACCTGAAGCGACACATAAGCGCAAGTATATGTCTGGACTCCTTGGGCATTACTACGCTGAAGTTAACATGTTCAAGCCTGCTACCCTTGAAGACGCCATTTCACAAGCTCACGACACTGAAGATAAGCTACGAGGTAGAGATAGACGTCCACAGCAATTCCAAGCCAATGGTAATTATGGATCTAAGCAATTTAATTCCAACTTTAGAAGATTTAATCCAGGTCGTTTCTCTTCATCATATTTCCGTAAAAATTGGGCAAAACCACCTGCATTACCATCCAATGTCAATCAAAACTCTAAGCCTATTCCACAGCCAAATCCTAATGTCCCTAGACTTCCCGCCATTGCAAACAATGTAACCAAAGCCAAGCCAATAGTATGCTATAAATGCCACCAGCCTGGACATCTCAACTACCTTGGAGCAATGGACGAAGACGAACATGAAGATATGCTTGATTTCACAGAAGATGAGAACGACACTACTACTACTTCGGATACTTTGCCAGGTATGCCAACTCCACATTCTTTATTGACTATGAAATGTTTGGTGCATGGAAAGGAAAATATTATCTTGCATGATGACGGTAGCACTCATGATTTTATTTCAGCAAAATTAGTAAAAGAATTGAAGTTACAGACTGTACCTACGCATTACCGCATCAAAGCTGCATTCTTAGGCACTAGGTATAATGGTACACAGGGAGTGCATGACTTAGAGATTCAAATTGGTCAATATACAGAAAGAAGAAATTTCCTAGTTGTTCCATTACAGTCGAGTGGCATTATTTTAGGTATGCCTTGGCGTCATCAGCATAACCCAAAAATAGATTATTCCACACATTCAATGAATATTAATTTTCAAGGAAAATCTATTACATTATATGGTATGCATGCATCTAATGTTTTTCCACTACTTTCGCATACTCAAGCTAAACGTGCATTACGCAAGAGTAGTAAATCCTATCTCATTTGGGTGAATGAACTGCAAGTAAAAGATAATCATATGCACCCTAGGCATAAAGAATTTCTTGCACATTTTAAGGACTGTTTTACAGAAGACCTACCACTTGGTTTACCTCCTTCACGTCCAGAAGACCATAAGGTAGATTTGATCCCTGGCACACAACGACCTTGCAAAGCACCATATAGGCATAACCAGATAGAGCAAAAAGAAATTCAGAGTCAAGTTGAGGAATTACTAAATAGAGGATTGATTAGACCTAGTAGTTCTCCATTCGGTGCACCTGTTCTGTTAGTCAAGAAAAAGAATAATACCTATCGTATGTGCATTGACTATCGAGCTTTAAATAAGATCACTGTAAAGAATAGGTATCCCATTCCTAGAGTTGATGACCTTATGGACAAACTGTAAGGATCTGCTATATTTAGTAAAATAGACCTCAAGTCTGGTTATCATCAGGTGAGACTAGATACGTTAGACATATTCAAGACTGCATTTAGGACACAGTTTGGTCATTATGAATTTTTAGTGATGCCATTTGGATTGACTAATGCACCTGCTACGTTTAGTAGAATGATGAACCGTATATTTTTGAAATATCAGTATTGTGTAATTGTCTTCTTTGATGATATTTTGGTGTTTAGTCAAAATGAGAAAGAACATTATGAGCATTTGTCATTGGTTTTCCAGTTATTAAAAGAAAATTAGCTGTATGCAAATCTTGAAAAGAGTGAATTCTTTAAAACAGAAATTGAGTATTTAGGTCATATTGTATCATCTGATGGAATTAAAGTTGATCCTAAGAAAATAGATGCAATATTGAATTGGCCTGTACCTAAAAACGTGCATGAGTTACGCTTATTCCTTGGTCTTGCTAGTTTCTATAGGAAGTTTGTACGTAATTTTTCATTACTTGCTTTACCACTGACTAAACTTCTAAAGAAAGGAATTGTCTATCATTGGTCTGAAAATCAACAGAAATCCTTTGACTTATTGAAACATGCATTAACCCATGCCCCTGTTCTACAGTTGCCTGATTTTAATAGACCATTCTTTCTAATAGTGACCGATGCTAGTGGATCAGGAATAGGAGCTATACTTATACAAGACAATCATCCTATAGCCTATTCTAGTTGTAAGCTGAAACCTTCTGAATTGAAATATTCCACATATGACAAAGAACTATTAGCAGTTGTACAAGCATTAAGACAGTGGAAACACTACTTAATGGGTTCAGAATTTATGATTAAGACCGATCAGCAAAGTATTAGACATTTACTTAGCCAACCCCAAATCTCTGACCGTTATATCAAATGGGCATTCTTTATTCAAAGTTTTCATCCTATCATTCAATACCAACCCGGAAAAGAAAATGTAGTGGCTGATGCATTGAGTAGAAGACCTGCCATTCATAATATTTCTGTTATATCTTTTGATTCTTTGATTACTATGAAAGATACTTATCATCATGATATTACTTTTCATGCTGATTGGAATAAATTAGTTCAAAATAATTTGATTTCTATAGATTCATTGTCATATAATGATGGATTTATGTTTTATGAAAAGAGATTGTGTGTTACAATTCCATTCCGATCTTTTGTTTTGAATGAAATTCATTATCCCCCATATCAAGGTCACAGAGGTATCATATCTACTTTACGTACGTTAACTGAAGATTTTTATTGGCCGCATATGGACACTGATGTATCTAACTTTGTTTCTGAATGTTTGATTTGTCAAAGAGTTAAGAGACATCATGGTAAACAGTATGGATTACTTATGCCTTTGTCTATTCCATCTAAACCTTGGGAACAAATTTCTATGGATTTCATTACTGGTTTACCTAATACTAAATCCAACCATGATATGATTTGGACAGTCGTAGATAGATTTAGTAAACAAGCATATTTCATTCCATGTAAGAAAACTTTAACAGCATCACAAGCAGCACAACTGTTTTTGAAAACTGTTTTTACTAACCATGGATTGCCAAAAGTTATTATTTCAGATCGTGATTCTAGATTTTGTAACAACTTTTGGATTACTCTGTTTGCTAACCTAGGCACAAAGATTGATTTCTCATCTGCATTTCATCCTGAAACTAATGGACAAACAGAAGCCACTAACAGCACAATTCTAGATCTCTTACGTGCATATACTATCTCTAAACCTCAGACATGAGACACACATTTGCATTTATTACAGTTTGCATATAACAATACACCACACACATCTACAAAGAAAGCACCGTTTGAAGTGATTTATGGATATAGATTATCTACACCTGTTGCATCTTTGTCAAATAGAATTCAAAGTGCTGATGATATTGCTAGTATGCATAATACTATTTTTGATGAGGTTAAAGATATGATTGCTAAAGCCCAGCAATCATATACCAAACAAGCCAACAAGAAAAGACAAGCAATGAATTTCAAAGTTGATGACTATGTTTGGTTGAGAATAGAAAAACGTAGACTACAAAGTGTAGATAGACATCCAGTTGTCAAATTAGCCCCTAGATTCTATGGACCATTTAGGATCATTCATAAAATTAATGACAATGCATTCAAGTTAGAATTACCACCTCATTGGAAAATTCACAACACATTTCACATTAGTTTATTGAGACCATTTAGAGGCCAATTACACGTACACCCTGTTTATGAAAACCCACCTTTATTAGAGGAAGAGACTAAAATACTTGAACCTGAAGCTATCATAGACACTGACTTTATGACCACTAGAACTGGCCGAAGATATTCTAGTTATTTAGTTAAATTTAAGAACCATCCTGTAGAGGAAGCACAATGGATGCACGCTAGAGACTTAAATGCTTTCCCCACTCTGTTACCTCCACATTGAGCTAATAGCAATTGAGGTCAATTGCTATCCCACCCCGGGGGTATGATGCCAGGAGGCATATTTCACGGTGGATTCCGTGCCACGGTGGATTCCGTGACGTTTTACAGTGGATTCCGTAAACTTTGATGACCGGGGCTCATACACAAAGTGGATTCTTTGTGCGAGAATTTGATGGGGACGCCTGTCCTTTTTGGGCGTTTCATTAATTTAGTGTGTACATGGGTGATTCCATAGTGGGTGATTCTGCAAAATGCATATTAAATTAATAAACGTTTATGAGTTTAGAGTGCGCACTCGTAATAAATTAAGGTTAGGATTTATTTCTAACCAGTTGATTTATTTATGTAGCTGAAGACTGCTAGGTATTCACTTTTGTCGGTTTAATTGTATTATTTTACTAACGATTGTGAATGCTTCAGTTGATGTGTAGAGATAGCAGCAGTGGCGGAGGAAAGAATTGGAGGATAGCGAGTATTCCATTTATGGATTATATTTTGATAGGCGCCACGCCTATATTTTGTTATGCCTATTTATTGAGGCATCGATTATTTATTATTATTTTGTATGCGCATGGGCGCACGGTTATGTTATTTCTATTTGGACATTGTATTGGGCGTGCCAGACTTTTTGGGCACCGACCATTAGCTTTATTCCTATTTTGTGTTAAAGCAAACTCAAAAGCTAAAAGCTTGCTATTTTGTAATTTGGGCTATTATTTGAGCATGAAGTTGAATAATACATAAAATACATGCTTTGTGGAGCACTCACACAATGCATGGGGGGAGATTGCACCCAATTGGTCTCTTGCTCTTGTCGTTCATGCTTTTTACCTTGTAATTTGTGTAAAAAGTAGAGTTCCATTGTTCTTGGGGACCTTCCGGCATTCACTACGTGAGCATACAGCGTCCGATCTGCGCACCAATTAAACAAGACATAGGCCTACACTTCCTCTTAGTTTATATTATGACTAGCTTGGCATAACTCATATGCACTACAAGGAAATGGTTGCATACTGATGGCCATTTTCAAGCAATTAGGTGGTGTTGTTAAAGCGTCGCTATTTGCAATGCCAATAGAGACTATGCATTGAGGAAAAAAAAGTGTCGAAACCCAAGTGTAGTATTTTATAGGTTTGTAAATGAGTGAGAGTGAGAGAGTGAAAGAGAAAGGGAGAGAGCTCAAAGCAAGGTAGAGAGAGAGAGAGAGAGAGAGAGAGAGAGAGAGAGAGGGGGGAGGAGAGAAAAAAATATAGAAAGGGGCAAAGAGAGATGTAAGGAAAATAAAGTCTTCATCTCATCAACCGAAAAGGAAGAAGCAGTCTATAAAGAAGGTGGATCTCCCATCTTGATGATCAGAAGCAAAGTTTTCACATCGGATTCACAAGATGTAACTACACGGAATACGTGCGGGAGTTCGTGAAAGTTGCTCGCCGCAGGGACAATTTGTGAGATGGGAGCAAAGAATGATGAAGAGTACTCAACACAAGATAATTACGGAGAAGAGGAAGTTTAGATACAAGACAAATGTGAAAACATACTCATTGATTAAAGGTATGGTCAAGATATATGCTCAAAAGACTCTTGGTCAAGGAGAGCTAAAGGATATGTACAAAAGACATATGAAGAGCTTCAGATTAATCTTGCGATGACAAATTTTTCATATGTGTCCTAAACACATATGAAAAGTTCTTAACCTCCTAAGATGAGGCTAAAATGTGTCCTAAAGTGGTCTAAGATTCAATTGCCTTAGTTTTAAGTGTGTCTATTGGTTGTAGTTCTTGAGATGTGGAGCTTTACATAAGTTGGCATCCACTACACATCTTGGTCATGTGACACGATATTATTCACTAGCATGTTAGGTGAGCAACATGAGGATGCACCAGTGATTCTACAACTAGACTACACCTATAGTCCATCCTTGGTTATGGTACATTTGTTGTGCCACCTCTTTTTTCCTTGGCTGGTTCATACTTAGTGACCATATGTATATACATGTGGAACTTTCATATTAGTCTTTTATCATATTGTAGACTTGATTCTTTTGTGTAGAAGAAGAAAAATAATAAGAAGATGATTTTAGCTCTATTTCTATGTATTCTCAAGTCTCTATTGTTGTTTGTATGTGTGCTCTTGCCTTTACCTCTCTTCGCTCTTAGTTATTTTCATGGTATTAGAGCCATTCCACAGCTACAGGGAGCTTCATTGAAGGATAAAGTGAAGGAATTTAAGCATGTGAGCAAGCAAGCAAGCAAGAAATGGCTACAAAGCTCTTCTACCTTGCTCAACTCACCTTGGGTTATAGGCTTAGGAGGCTCCCAAGGCTCCCACAATTATAGTCTCCTATTGTAGTGAAACTTGCTAAGTAGAAAGAATAGTGTATATAATGTAGATGGATCATTTAGGAATTTTTTTGTGTCTTTTGGAATTTGAGGTCATTTTGACCTCCTAAACTTACAAGTGGTCTTTACAACACTTTTTTTGTATACTGCAATTTCACCTATGTTGGGTGTTTACAGGTGTAGAAATTACAAATTTTGAATATGTATGTTTTTAGCTATTTGCTAGAACTTGTATACACAAAAGGAATCTACATACAAATTGCAAATAGCAATTATTGTTATATAATTAATAGAAAAGTTTGCATGTTTACTTGTAGTGCACCTGCTATTAGCTTGCTTTCAGATTGCAGTTTTTTGCAAATTGCTTGTTTTATTAGAATGTTTTCACAACTTCAACCTAATTGTTAGCAAGAAGCTTGATAAGAACAATTATCTTATATGGAAGTTCAAGATGAAAATTTTCTTGAAGGGCAAAGGTGTTTGGAATTACATTGAAGGAGATGTGGGGGTAACTTTCTCCTAGTATCTCCCTTAACATCCACCTTTTTCATTGGTGGATATGTATATGACAAGAGCATTCTACTCTCTGAAAACATGAATGAAATGCATTACTCAAATAGATTGATTGGTTTAATTTTTTTTAAAAAAAGAGCATTGGCTAATGGTCTAAGCACTACAAATCAATGGCTCACTCATTGAAATCCTTACCCATTATATTTTATTCTTGGCTACAAGAGAATCAAATGATGAAATTCGAGTTATGTACTAATGTAAGCAAGTCCCCCCCCCCCTCTCTCTCTCTCTCTCTCTCTCTCTCTCTCTCTCTCTCTCTCTCTCTCTCTCTCTCCTTTTTCTTTTATCTCTTCCTCTCTCTTTTCCTCCCTCTCCCTTTCTCCTCTTTATTAGTATCCCTCTCTCTTTCTCTTTCTTCTTTTTGTCTCTATTTTTTATTGATCTCTCTCCATATTTAAATTTTAATCATTTTCTATATAGGAAATTTTATGAGATACAGAAAATGCATTGATATTTCCTTTATATGTGTCCATGTATTTCCCACATATAACTAGGGAATCAAATTTCCCACATCTAGTAGTAGGGAATTACATATCAAAAGAGAGAATTTCCTACATTCTTTCAAAATTCCCTATATAAGAAAATAGGATAATGTGATTCCCCATTTCTAATAGTAGGGAATTATAGATCATCATAGTGACATCCTATGTTCTCTCAAAATTCCCTACATAATAGAATGTAAGAATGTCATCCCTCACTTTTAATATTAGAGAATTATATGTACATGTTGAGAATTGCCTACATTTGCTTAAAACTCTTTATATAGATGAATATAGGAATTTCAAGCATTGATCAAAGTGTAAGAAGCTGGGAATAACAAATAAGTGTTAATAATGTTGATATTATGCCATGTCACACTGACATTGGTATAAAAGGAGAGAAGTAAATTTTCACATCTTTTTGACACATTAATACAATTACAGATTTTCTCTCCCTTCTTGCTCACAGCTTCTATGGCTTCCCCTTCTTTCTTGTCTTTCTCTCTCTAAATCTAGTATTTCTCTCTCCTCGTCACTCTTATTCTCTCTCTTCATGCAGTCTTTCTCTCTCTTCTGCAGTCTTCTCTCTCCTCTTTCTCTCTCCCTGGTTCTCTCTCTGACAAGTGGTTTCAAAGCTTGAGTCTTTGATCCATTATTTCCTTCCATTTTCAGTCCCATTTTCCTATTTCAAAATCAATTTCAGACAAAAATGGTACAAGACAGTGACTAGTGGAGTGCTGCAGGACATCTACAATTAGAAAGAGACTACATCTGGAGATATCCAAGGCCAGATATGGCAGGTAAAGGCTTAAATGGTTGGACGTCATCAAATTTTATGCAAAATTGAAGGTAACTAGGGTAAAGGATGGTTAACCGGGCCTAGTTTGGGAACAAACTGTGGTTACTTTGAAAAGAGGGGTTTCTCTTTCCCCTTTCCTGGAGTTTCCTGCAAGTTTCATGGAAGATCAGCCCTAAACATCAGTTCATCTCTCTCAAACCCCTGAGTTTCTTGGCCAACTATCATATGGAATAGATTCCTCTGCTCAAGACCTTCAGTATAAGCATAAGGTTGCTCAAGTTTGCTGTAGCCATGGAGCCAGAAGCAGCCCCGAAAATTGCGGCGCAATTTTCGGGCTGATTCCAGCCCTGCCCCTTGCTCAGGTTGCTTTCCCTCAGCTCTGGCATTGTTCCTGGTCCATTTCAATCATAAATCTTCAGCAAGATTAAGATTCTCAGCTCCATTCAAGGATTCTTCAGCTCCATTCAAGGATTCTTCAGCTCTTCCTAAACCCTAGGTGAACAGTCCATGGGCAGCCATGAAAGCTTCAGCCCAAGCTTTCATTTCTTAACAATTTCTTGAAGATTCTTCATCCTTTTAGCCCGTGGAATCATCTCAGCAAGGATTCTTCAACAAATTGCAAGGATTAAGCACGGAATGGTTAAAGATTGAAGATCAAGAGCTTCTATGGAGCAAAAATTTGGGGGAAACGGGTTTAATGCTTCAATTTCAAGCATTTGAGGCTTCAAGATTATTCTCAAGCACCGGATAAGCAAGCCTTATGGATTATTTTACCAACATTGGACAACCGGGGGCTCTATCAAGCATTTGAGATTGATCAAGTCATCTTCAACCATGTCAAAGGTACTTCTCTTTAATTCTTAATATCTCTCATTAATCCAATTTCTGAGCTTAATCCATTTGATTGAGAGATTAAAGAATTGAACATTATTCATCAAATTCTTAGCCAACCTTTGCTTGAATCCATCTATTCATGAATGCAATGCTTGCTTAATGCATATTAGTTCCAATCAGTGAATTAGAGGCTTCAATCTGAAAACACTTGAATCCTTTTGACTGAATCCATTGATTGATGAATTTGTTTACTCTAATCCAATTGATTGGCTGAATTTCTTTTGCCTAAATTGAAATATTGTAAAAGGGTAAGTACTAGCAATCAGTGAGTCACTAAATTGCATCGGTAAGACCCTTCTCCTATCTCAATTTTTCTAATCCCAATCAATTGCATCTCATGAAAGGTTGAATGAATATTTCTGAATTGCATATCATGTTGATTGCTTAGCACACTAGCCTCTGCCATGTTGATATTCCCATCGAGGAAAAAGGTGGATGTCGGGGGAGATAGTGGGACAAAAGAGAGGTGACCCTCCCTCACTATCGAAGATCCCGAACGGGTGCAACCAACCGACCCGGGGGGAACTTTCCCCACCTCCCGGTGATTCAGAGCCCGTGTAGGGAGCCTGTCATGCCGTTTTATCCCTCACACAGGTACAGCGAGTGGAGGATTGAAGATTGAAGACTTTCCAAGGACTCAAGTACCTACAGGACCAAAACAGGGTAAAACAGGGAATTTACAGGTGGTTACAGGTACACCATTCATTGTTGAAGCATAGGTGCAGGTATTACAAGGTACCCATAGGTCCTATATACCCTTTTGCAGGGTTTGGTAGCCATTTGGGGTTGCTATCTTACATTATAGGGTCAAAACAGGGCACTTACAGGTCTAGACAGGTTGCAGGACTGGACAGTTCAGACTCTGAAATCCAGCTATAGAATTTTTTGTCCTAAACTTGTTATAGCGTGCTATAGCTCATTTTTAAGAGGGCATTCTTAGCTTCGATTCGCATAAAAAATTTCTGAAATAGGAGTTTCCTAGCCAAAGTTATAACCATTTTACTGACAGTGGGTACTGTAGGACTACACTAATATGGCAGGACATAAAGGCAAAAATAAGGTCCAGGAGGATTATGCTCAGTAAATTAGGGATTCCATGATGGATAATACACTTCAAGAGAATCCTAAAGAGCTTCAACAACAAGGAAAAGTCAGTTTACTCAATGATACTTTGTGTGCCCATGAACAAAGACATAGGGAATGACATGAGGCTATTTTGTCAAGAATGGAGCAGATGGTTTTATCTACTGATCAAACGAAGTCTTCCATTGATAAGTTGGTGGATTCAACTACTCAAACCAAGGCTTCCATTGATAAGTTAGTAGAATCTAATGCTCAACTTATGGCACAATTTTCTCAATTAATGCAGTTGCAAATGGGATCAAGAGAAGCCAATGAGAGGGCTTGTTCAAACAGTGGCCTTTCAGTCCCAGTTCAGCCATCCAACCAAAATGGTAATGGAAATGGGATTATTGGAAGAAGAGGCATTCCAAATAGTCACTATGAAGTAGGAGAAGCTTCACAAAGGTATGATGACTATTTGGGCAGTTTGAATGGGGCCAATACTCAAGCTTTTGGACTGCATACTCAAAATTCCAGGGGTACTTTACCAAAAGGAAGATTACATTGTAATTCTCAGCCACCTGTTGGAAGATTTCAGTCTCAATTTGGAGGTTCTGTACTTGGTAATCCTGATCAGCCAATTTTGGGACAGCAACCCTTTCATGAAAGAGAGTTCAAGGACAAAATTGTTTTAGCCAAATTTAATGGCCAGTCATCTTCACCATCAGACTTAAAGGAATGGACCTCTAAGATGGAGTCCTACTTTGATATATACCCTAAAATTGATGATATGAAGATTCACTTTGCTTCTTTGCATCTAGAAGAATTTGCCCATACTTGGTGGAGGTATATCAAGAAAGAGAATGTACTTGTTGAGAATTGGGAAGCTTTCAAGGCACTTATGGATGAAGTCTTTGTTTCGCCTCTTGAGAAAGAGAAGCTAGCACGGAGATGGTATGGTTTGAAACAAAGGGGCCTAAGTGTAAGAGAGTATACAAACCAATTCCTCAACTTGACCATGTATGTGGAAAGCATCAGTGATGAGGCCAAGCTTCACAAGTTTATGTATGGTTTGGAGCCATCTTTGTCAGCTGATGTTATGGCGCAAAATCCTACTTCACTTTTCAAGGCTATTGAGCTTGCGGAGCGCTATGGAAGAAAGTATAGGAAAGAGTCTTCATTTCAGGCAAGTTATGGACAGCCAAGGACTGTTTTAAAGCAGGGACAAGTTGGTAACATTTATGGCAGCAATCATGCGCCTAATGGGAGCTTACGAGTACCAACTTATCCTCCATTCAATGCTTCTAGGTCTCAAAATAATTGCAGGACAGCAAACAGTCCAAAGGTTGAATTTAAACAGGGTGACAACAAGCCTAAGTCCACTTCAGCTAATACAAATCCCAAATCTATTCCCATGGATCTTTACAAGGAAAGGAAGGACAAGGGCTTATGTTTCAAGTGTGGAGAAAAGTATACACCTGATCATGCTTCAAAGTGTGTATACAAAAATGTCAAGCCAAAGCTTCAGAGTATGCTAGTTTTTGAGGACTTTGAAGATGACATAGATGAAGCTAATGCAGTGGCAATCAATGTTGAAAATGAAGATTTTGGGGAGGACGTTGGACAGGAGTACTTTTATGATCCAGCCGACTCTTTTCCTTTTGATCCAGGTGGAGATGTTCCATTTGACCCTGGTGGATCTTGTGATGAGTCGCTTGCTGCCACTAATTGTTCTATCTCTATGGATGCTTGGACGGGATCTAAGAGCCCTAATACACTTCGTATGAAGGGAAGCATATGTGGAAAGCGAGTGTTCATCCTAATAGACAGTGGCAGTACTCACAGTTTTGTCAATAAGTCCATCATGGACAAGTTAAATTGTGTTCCCACAGACTTACAGTAGCCCATTAGAGTACAAGTGGCTAATGGTGAAGAGGAAATCAGCACACAGATTTGCCCACAGGTTTCTTTGCAGCTGGCTGAAATTTTTGAAGTCAAAGTAAACCTGATCACTTTGGAAATGGGGCCCATAGATATTGTACTTGGTTGTGATTGGTTGATGACATTAGGAAGGATCACTATGGATTTCTCACAGTTATATATGGAGTTTATCTCCAATGGACAGCTCATCCATTTACAGGGAATTCCTAGTAGATCTGATTTTCAGCTTATCACCATTCAACAACTCAAAAGAGAGTACAAGAAGCGCTCACAAATATTTGTTTTGCATTTGAACAAAGAAACACAGGATCAGTCCAATAATTCAGCAGACCATCCAGCCTTGACAGCTCTTCTTGAGGAGTATAGAGATTTGTTTGAAGTACCTACTTCATTGCCTCCTAAGAGAGCGGTGGATCACCCCATTGATTTGGAACCCAACTCAAAGACAATCAATAAGCCACCTTACAGATTATCAAAATGTGAACGAGAGGAAGTAGCCAAGCAAATCAAAGAGCTTCTTGAAATGGGATTCATTGAACCAAGTTCTTCACCTTATGCATCTCCAGTCCTGTTAGTAAAAAGAAAGATGGATCTTTTAGAATGTGCATTGACTACAGGGATCTCAATAAGATAACAGTGAAGAATAGGTATCCTATACCCAGGATTGATGATTTTCTTGATGAACTTAAGGGGGCTCGATTCTTCACGAAGATTGATTTGAGAACAGGGTATCATCAGATTCGCATGAGAGAGGGTGATGAAGTCAAGACTGCTTTTAGGACTGATCGTGGGCTCTATCATTTCTTGGTGATGCCATTTGGGCTTACAAACGCTCCAACTACCTTTCAAAGCCTGATGAATAAGATCTTGCAACCTTTCCTCTTTCAGTTTGTCTTGGTGTTCTTTGATGACATTTTGATCTATAGCAAGACTTTACAGGATCACTTGGCACATATGAGGAAGGTTTTTGATGTGTTTAGACATCATAGGCTTTTTGCTAAGGAGAAGAAGTGCTCTTTCATGCAAACTGAAGTGGAATACTTGGGACATATAGTCAGTGAAAAAGGAATACAGGCTGATCCCAAGAAGGTGCAATGCATAAGAGATTGGCCAACGCCTACTACTACTACCTCTCTTAGAGGATTTCTTGGTCTATCTTCATTCTATCGCCGATTTATAAAGCATTATGCGGCAATTGCAGCTCCTTTGACTGACAGGTTGAAGAAGGAGGCTTTGTTTTGGGATGCTCTTACAGATAGCAGCTTCAACCAGTTAAAGGAACTACTTACTTCTGCTCCTATCTTAGTATGCCCGGATTTCTCCAAAGAGTTTACTATACAATGTGATGCTAGTGGCCGTGGCATTGGGGCTGTTTTGCTTCAGGAGCATGGAGTAATTGCATTTGAGAGCCGTAAGCTTACAGATAAGGAGATGGCCATGAATGTTTATGACCAGGAAATGTTGGCTATCCTACATGCAATCAAGAAATGACACCATTACTTATATGGCAGCCGATTCAGAGTACATAGTGATCACTGGGTACTCAAGTATTTCCTTATTCAGTCAAATCTCACTCCAAAGCAACGTCGATGGGTAGCTACATTACAGAATTATGACTTTGACATCACTCATACAAGGGGCAAAGATAACATGGTGGCTGATTCTCTTTCTCGTATGTGGGCCTGCAAAGTGTCAGCCATGACAGAACTACATAATGATTGGATTGAAGAACTACAGGAGGCCTATCTTTTAGATGAGGAATTCAGCCAAATCTTTCAGAAATTACAGCAAGGTCTTATGGAAGAAAACTCGCATTACCAGCTTAAAAATGGTCTTATTTGGTGGAAAGGCAAGATTGTTATTCCCTCTACTTCTTCTTTTAAGCGAAAAATTATGGAGGAGTTACATTCTTCGCCTTTAGCTGGACACTTGGGAGTTTTCAAGACTTATGGCAGGATCAGCAAAAGCTTTTATTGGAAAGGACTGTGGAAAGATGTCAAAGACTTCGTTATGAAGTGTATGCCTTGTCAGCAAAATAAAGATAGCACCCATAAGCCAGGAGGTTTGTTATAGCCATTGCCTATTCCTACGGGTAAATTGGTGCGTAGATCGGACGCAGATAGCTCACGTGGTGATTCCCGGAAGGTCCCCAAGAACAAAGTACTCTACTTTTTAGCACAAAAACCCATGTAAAAGCAAGCACGACATGAGACAAGAGACAAATTGGGTTCAATCTCCCCCATTCCTTGTGTGAGCGCTTCACAAAGCATGTATTTAATGTATATTTCCAATCTTTATGCTCAAAAATAGCCCAATTACAAAAATATGACAAGCTTTTAGCTTTTGAGTTTGCTTTCTACCAAAAATAAGAAAATAAAGCTAATGGACGGTGCCCATAGTGTCTGGCACGCCCAATCTCAATGTCCAAATAGAAATAACATATCCAGGCGCATAAGCACATACAAAATAATAATAAATAATCGATGTCTCAATAGACATAACAAAATATAGGCGTGGCGCCTATCAAAATATAGTCCAAAGATCGAAAACCCGCTAGACTCCAATGCTTTCCTTCGCCACTGCTGCTATCTCTACACATCAACTGAAGCATTCACAATCGTTAGTAAAATAACACAATTAAACCAACAAAAGTGAATACCTAGCAGTCTTCAACTACATAAATAAATCAACTGGTTAGAAATAAATCCTAACCTTAATTTATTACGAGTGCGCACTCTAAACTCATAAACGCTTATTAATTTAATATGCATTTTGCGGAATCACCCGCTATGGAATCACCCATGTACACACTAAATTAATGAAACGCCCGAAAAGGACAGGCGTCCCCATCAACTTCTCGCACAAAGAATCCTCTTTGTGTATGAGCCCCGGTCATCTAAGTAAGTTTACGGAATCCACCGTAAAACCTCACGGAATCCACCGTGGAATATGCCTCCTGGCATCATACCCCCGGGGTGGGATAGCAATTGACCTCAATTGCTATTAGCTCAATGTGGAGCTAACAGAGTGGGGAAAGCATTTAGGTCTCTAGCGTGCATCCATTGTGCTTCCTCTACAGGATGGTTCTTAAATTTCACTAGATATCTAGAATACCTTCGGCCAGTTCTAGTGGTCATGTAGTCAGTGTCTATAATGGCTTCTGGTTCAAGTATTTCAGTCTCTTCTTCTAGTAAAGGTGGGTTTTCATAGACAGGGTGGATAGGTAATTGTCCTCTAAATGGTCTCAATAAACTAATATGAAATGTATTATGAATTTTCCAATGTGATGGCAATTCTAACTTGAATGCATTGTCATTAATCTTATGAATGATTCTAAATGGTCCGTAGAATCTAGGGGCTAATTTAACAACTGGATGTCTATCTACACTTTGCAGTCTACGCTTTTCTATTCTAAGCCAAACATAATCATCAACTT
Organism: Lygodium microphyllum; assembly: GCF_053477565.2. Taxonomy (NCBI): domain Eukaryota; kingdom Viridiplantae; phylum Streptophyta; class Polypodiopsida; order Schizaeales; family Lygodiaceae; genus Lygodium; species Lygodium microphyllum. The sequence goes on along the minus strand of NC_141139.1, from coordinate 43,723,077 downwards.
TGAAATTCATGGCTTGTCTTTTCTTGTTGGCTTGTTTGGTATATGATTGTTGGGCTTTAGCAATCATATCCTGTACTTCATCAAAAATAGTGTTATGCATAACAGCAATATCATCGGCACTTTGTATTCTATTAGACAAAGATGCAACCGGTGTAGATAATCTATATCCATAAATAACTTCAAAAGGTGCTTTCTTTGTAGATGTGTGCGGTGTATTATTGTAAGCAAACTGTAATAAATGCAAATGAGTATCCCATGTCTGAGGTTTAGAGATAGTGTATGCACGTAAAAGATCTAGAATGGTGCTATTTGTGGCTTCTGTTTGTCCATTTGTTTCTGGATGAAATGTAGATGAGAAATCAATCTTTGTGCCTAAATTTGCAAACAGTGTAATCCAAAAATTATTACAAAATCTAGAATCTCTATCTGAAATAATCACTTTCGGCAATCCATGGTTAGTAAAAACAGTTTTCAAAAATAAATGTGCTGCTTGTGATGCTGTTAAAGTTTTCTTACATGCAGTGAAATATGCTTGCTTACTAAATCTATCTACAATTGTCCAAATCATGTCATGGTTAGATTTAGTATTTGGTAAGCCAGTAATGAAATCCATAGATATATGTTCCCAAGGTTTAGATGGAATAGATAAAGGCATTAATAATCCATACTATTTACCATGATGTCTCTTTATTCTTTGACAAATCAGACATTCTGAAACAAAATTAGATACATCTGCATCCATATGCGGCCAATAAAAATCTTCAGTTAACATGCGTAATGTAGAAATGATACCTCTATGACCTTGATATGGGGGACAATGAATTTCATTCAAAATAAAAGATCGGAATGGAATAGTAACACACAGTCTCTTTTCAAAGAACATGAATCCATCATTATATGACAATGAATCATCAGGAATGAAATTATTTTGAACTAATTTTTGCCAATCAGAATGAAAAGTAATATCTTGGTGATATGTGTCTTTCATAGCAATCAAAGAATCAAAAGATATGAGAGAAATGTTGTGAATTGCAGGTCTTCTACTCAATGCATCAGCAACTACATTTTCTTTTCCAAGTTGGTATTGAATGATAGGATGGAAACTTTGAATGAATGAAGCCCATTTGATATGGCGGTCAGAAATTTGGGGTTGGCTAAGTAGATGTCTAATGCTTTGCTGGTCGGTCTTTATCATGAATTCTGAACCCATTAAATAATGCTTCCATTGTTTTAATGCTTGGACAACTGCTAAGAGTTCCTTGTCATAAGTGGAATATTTGAGCTCAGAGGGTTTCAGCTTAGAACTAGAATATGCTATTGGATGGTTGTCTTGCATAAGCACGGCTCCTATTCCTGATCCGTTAGCATCGGTCACAACTAGAAAGAATGGTCTATTAAAGTCAGGCAATTGTAGAACAGGGGCATTGGTCCATGCACGTTTGAGTAAATCAAAGGATTTCTGCTGGTTTTCAGTCCATTGATAAACAATGCCTTTCTTAAGAAGTTTGGTCAATGGTAAAGCAAGTAATGAGAAATTACGTACAAACTTCCTATAGAAACTAGCAAGACCAAGGAATGAGCGTAATTCATGTACATTTTTAGGAATAGGCCAATGCAATATTGCGTCAATTTTCTTAGGATAAGTTTCCTCATGGAAATAGTCATCAAACTGGCTAATGAATGATAAAACAGTCTTTCCTTCTCTTATGCCATTGAAAGTACGAAACTTGAAACTTCGTTTACTTATCTTGGATTCCTTGCGAATGGTTTGTGCTTCAAGAGTGGCGTCGATGGTACGGCGAATCAGATCTTCAGCTTGAGGTTCTTCTTTATCAGTGGACGCTCCTTGTAGCTTTGTCAATTGCGCTTGCAAGGCTTGCCTAGCTCTTCGCTCTTCTTCCAATTGCAGCATGATAAGATCCAACTTTTGTTCCATGGTAGGCTCGGGTAGGTCGTCTTCAGCCATAGGATCATCCATATGTGGGGTAGTCATCCTGTAAAACTCAACAAACCTTTCTCACTCAAAATCAGTTAGCGGGATGAGCGTAGCTCAAATTTGGGGTTACAAGGCTATGTATTTTTGGGTATTTTCTTCTTCAATTTTCAGAAATTCTGAAATATTTCTGTCTCCGTTTGCTGAAAGTACTTCAACGAACTTGCAGATAGGTAAAACAGCTTGCTGCGAACAACTTTCCAGTTCTGAGTTTTTGCAAACGAACAAGTCTTCTATGAGTTTCGAGCGTTAGTCAGTTCTGATTTAGTCTGACTTGCAGAGTTGCAGACTTAGCAGACTTGCAGGGTTGTGAACTTGCTGAACTTAGCCGACTTGCAGAACTTGTAGTACTTGATTAGTGTCGACTTGCGAAACTTGACTTCTGATGCGCAGGACCCGGAGTTTACAGACTTGTTTGCCTTCACTGACTTGCAGAATATGGAGGGACTTAAGCTTAATGAGTTAAGCTTAAGCTTAATAAGCTTAAGAAAGAGGAAGTATGGCAGCACGTCGTGAATTCGTGGGGGGGGGGGGGGGCGTTTTGACTGCGCGTGATTTTCGGGATGATCTTCTTACACCACGAAACGATTTTGAGAAGCTTAGGCTTCTCTTAAGCTCTTAAAGCTTTGTGATTAGGCTTTTAATGAAGAAGATTAAGAGCTTTCTCACTGTTTTTTTCAACGACTTGATGAAGAGAATTGATGAGTGGTCCTCCGCCGACAGAGATTGGTCCTTCGCGATCTGACAGTGGAAATCGGGGTTCTTGATCGCCAGAAGTCTGCCTGTATCGACGGTTCGCGACGAGATTGACTGTAGAGGCCGTTTGTTCCTGGAGCTCCATCTTCGCCCGAGATTGGTAGCGATTGGAAGCCCTTGATCTCTGCTCCGCTCTGATACCACTGGTGCGCAGATCGGACGCAGATAGCTCACGTGGTGATTCCCGGAAGGTCCCCAAGAACAAAGTACTCTACTTTTTAGCACAAAAACCCATGTAAAAGCAAGCACGACATGAGACAAGAGACAAATTGGGTTCAATCTCCCCCATGCCTTGTGTGAGCGCTTCACAAAGCATGTATTTAATGTATATTTCCAATCTTTATGCTAAAAAATAGCCCAATTACAAAAATATGACAAGCTTTTAGCTTTTGAGTTTGCTTTCTACCAAAAATAAGAAAATAAAGCTAATGGACGGTGCCCATAGTGTCTGGCACGCCCAATCTCAATGTCCAAATAGAAATAACATATCCAGGCGCATAAGCGCATACAAAATAATAATAAATAATCGATGTCTCAATAGACATAACAAAATATAGGCGTGGCGCCTATCAAAATATAGTCCAAAGATCGAAAACCCGCTAGACTCCAATGCTTTCCTCCGCCACTGCTGCTATCTCTACACATCAACTGAAGCATTCACAATCGTTAGTAAAATAACACAATTAAACCAACAAAAGTGAATACCTAGCAGTCTTCAGCTACATAAATAAATCAACTGGTTAGAAATAAATCCTAACCTTAATTTATTACGAGTGCGCACTCTAAACTCATAAACGCTTATTAATTTAATATGCATTTTGCAGAATCACCCGCTATGGAATCACCCATGTACACACTAAATTAATGAAACGCCCGAAAAGGACAGGCGTCCCCATCAACTTCTCGCACAAAGAATCCTCTTTGTGTATGAGCCCCGGTCATCTAAGTAAGTTTACGGAATCCACCGTAAAACCTCACGGAATCCACCGTGGAATATGCCTCCTGGCATCATAAATGGACTCATATTACTATGGACTTTATCACTGGCTTACCTACTACTAAGAAGGGGTGGAATAGTATTTATGTAGTGGTTGACAAACTCACCAAAGCAGCTCATTTTATCCCAACAAAAGTTTATTGCTTCTCAAGTAGCCAACCAGTTTATGGAGCATATTTTTAGACTACATGGATTACCGCAGGTGATTGTCCATGATAGGGACTCAAAGTTTATGAGTGACTTCTGGCAAGTGGTATTTATATCTATGGGCACTAAGTTGGCTCTATCTACGGCTTATCATCCTCAAACTGATGGACAGACAGAGAGAGTTAATAAATGGTTGGAGACTTATCTTCGCCATTTTTGCTATGATGTCCAAACCTCATGGGATTCTTGGTTACACCTGGCTGAGTTTGCTTACAACAATTCCACTCATGCGAGCATAGGAGTTTCACCCTTTGAGGCTTTGTATGGTTACAAGGTGCCCTTACCCACAGTCATCTTTAATGAAAAGATCAATCCTCATGGGAAGGAGGAGTTGGAAAGAATGCAGACCCTTCTTCAGCAATGCAAGGTGAATCTAAGGAAGGCTCAAGATCAAATGAAGATGTATGATGATGAGAAGAGGAGGCCTTTAGAGTTCCAAGAAGGAGAGCTGGTTTTGTTAAAGGTGCTCAAATCCAAGTACTCTACGTTAAAAGATGGATCCAGTAATAAGCTTGCCCACAGGTTTTATGGCCCTTACAAGATCCTTAAGTGGATTGGAGATTTGGCATACAAACTAGAGCTTCCCTCTTCTACAAAGATTCATAACGTCTTCCATGTTAGTCAGCTCAAGCCCTATTATGGTGATCCAGTGGATATAGTTGATGAGCTACCACCTATTGATGAAGATGGTCTTGTTCAGTACATCCTAGAGGTTGTTATAGGTCAGCGTGAAAAGAAGCTTCGATCACGTTCTATTGTGGAATATTTGATCAAATGGAGAGGTTTACCTTCTGAAGAGGCTTCTTGGAGACCTGATTCTATATTGGATGAGTATCCATACTTGAGGGAGACATTGGTGGCTGAAGCCTATTGCTTATGGAGCTAGTATTGATGCAGACTGGTTCAGGACATCACGCTGTTTTAGAATAGTTTTTATCATACCTAATTTTCAGAATTAATCTATCTATATGGGCTTAACATACTCTTCAAGAGCTTTGTTTTGATATATGGTACATCTCATTTGGACACTTCTATCAAAAGTTATGGCAGATTTGGTCCAGCAGGGACTGTTTATTCAGCAAGCTGTCTACTTTGTTCTGGGACTATTTGTTGAAGACTTTATGGCTCCATTTGCTTCTGAAGTATTTCAAATCATGTATATAGTTGGGCCTTACTTCTATTCTTCAAATTCAGCTCTTGTAATGGTCATTCTTCATTCATTTCCCATTTGTAAAGCTGTAAAACAGAGTAGTATTCTGTTCTATCCATCTCCTTTCTAGTTGTTTCTAGGTTTGTTTTTTAGGACAAAAACTTTTGGGAAGGGATGGATTGTAAGAAGCTGGGAATAACAAATAAGTGTTAATAATATTGATATTATGCCATGTCACACTGACATTAGTATAAAAGGAGAGAAGATGTAATTTTTCACATCTTTTTGACACATTAATACAATTATAGACTTTCTCTCCCTTCTTGCTCACAGCTTCTATGGCTTCCCCTTCTTTCTTGTCTTTCTCTCTCTAAATCTAGTCTTTCTCTCTCCTCGTCACTCTTATTCTCTCTCTTCCTGCAGTCTTTCTCTCTCTTCTACAGTCTTCTCTCTCCTCTTTCTCTCTCCTGGTTCTCTCTCTGACACAAAGTATTTAAAATATACCTTATAAAAAGGTATAAATTTAATAAAGTTTTAGTAGACCATATGAAGATGTCCAAGAACCATCTACCCCAAGTACACATCTACACACGGGTACATGCATGTGCACACACACACCCTCTACACTCTTAGTTGAATAGTCATGTCTAGATGCAATTGTGGACTTGTTTCTCATTGCATTAAATGTTAAAAACTTGCATCGAAAAGTTTCCCATATTATACAAATGGGTGGCCTCAAGCTAGTTACTCAATCCTATACTAAACATGGATATATTTTGTTCATTTTATGCCTATTTAGTGCAATAATGCTTCTTGCTTTTGCTATGATAATTTGAGAATTTTTAGTCCTTACCCCTTCAAAAGTTTATTTCAATGGTGTAAGCCCTCTGAAGGTAACATATGACTATAGCTTCTATTTGCCAACAATCGAGTAGCTCAATACATATAAACACTAGTAGACATGATAGTTTGATTAGTAGGAGGTAACATATGACTATGGCTTCTATTTGCCAACAATGGAGTAGCTCAATACATATAAACACTAGTAGACATGATAGTTTGATTAGTAGGAGGGGACAATTTGTTGTCTCAGATTTGGAGTGAATGAAATTGAATTATTGGTGAGCTTCTAATTAGGATTACTTGAATGTTAGTTTATTTTTGTTACTAAATTAAAATTGGTTTCTTTTCTATATTATAGAAAATATTTTGATTGAGTAGATTTCCTACTTTAGTTCTTAATAATAGTTAGTGTAAAGGAATTATTAGCTTCCTTAATTATAGTGAGTTAATATATATTGGATTAAGATAGTTTCTCTATGATTTATTATTTTTACTACAAAATAGAATTTATATTGAATATGTAGAAACATAAAATTCCATGACTTGACTAAGAAAGTATGCTTCAACTTTTAGATAGGTGTTTGAAGGCAACCTTGAAGACTTGGTCATTTTTCCACAACGGTCTAAGGGTAACATGTCTTCCACACTTCTTTGATGTGGGTAGCCACTTGTCCCTTCTCTTTTATAACTTCCATTTCTTCCTCATTTTTCATGTTGATATTCCCTTTGTATTGATGAGAGAACACCACATGTCTTCTAGACCAACCTTCGTGTCTAGCAATCACTTTACCTTCTTGATTTACAAGAGCGCAATCAAGAACTCCCTCTCTTCTTTACATAGCTACAAATTACATGTTGTCTTCTCCAACTCAAGTACTCTACACGTTAGTGTTCTAGATATCCAACCATCTCACTAGTCCCTTGTTGCCATTTTGAGGTCTTGGGTGATGGGGGAATGTTCGCAACATCAGGTTAGGGAAACATCTAGACACTTTGTAGCAACACTTTTCCTCTCATATATAACTCTCATTTTCAAATTTCCATCAAAGCTTGGACACAAGTTATCTCCATTTGTTAATGAGCACTTATGTTGTGATAGAGATTGGAAGTTGGATTTTTGCATTGACAAGCATTATCCTCCTAGGTAAGTGTTGTCAAATTTCACCTACATAACTTTTGTCCATTTTTCCCCATGTAGCTTCGCCTTGTGGGTAAGTAATGTCCATTTTTCCACATATATGTTTGCCTTCTCTGACATGTTTTTGACCTTGCCTTCTCCATTTCCCATCTTTCCTAGCATCCAATTGATATGCCCTAGATACCAAAAAATTTTCGTTCCTTGATTACCTCTTATAGACCAATTGAGAAATCCAATCACATGTATCTTTCGAAAAACTAGATAGAGAATATCTATCTTAAGCTTACTAATTTTACACCTGTGAACTACATAGTACTCATAAATATTAGCCCCAAATTATCCCTATAAGACAAAATTAGATTTGAGTTATCATAATTAAAAGGATGGGTGCACATTTAGGAGTTATTAGTAGAAGGAGACCATGAATTAGTCCTTTGTACACTTTGTGAAGAACACCTTGCCATGGCACATCGAGAACCACAAACCCAACCAAGAGAGGCTAGAAATAGCTTGTTGGCTACAAAAACCTACAAGAAAATTCTCCTTCTCACTAAGAATCGATGCCTCAAAACACAAGAAAAATGGCACACAAGAGATTGATAAATGCTTCCATCCTCACTCTCTTCCTCTTCTTTACTCTCCATGAGAACTTGTAAAGGAGAACAAGAGAGAAAGAAACAAGAATGAGAAATGAGAGTTATGCCAAATGAGGAGAGAGGGAAATGAACTCTAAGGTGAGAAGATAAAGGAAGAGAGAGATGTAACCACCTCAAACTCCCACCTCCTCAAATCCCACGGCTGTGACCACCTCATTTTCCTTTCTTGAATTATAAAATCAAGTTGCATACATTGGGTAAGGTATATAAGACTCTTCATTTTGAGAATGGAGCAAAGGTGTATGACCTTTCCTTTTCCTTTCACAATCTAAATTGTGATCTTTTGGACCCACACTTTTACGTTACTTCATAAATGATTTTTTTGACAAGAAGTAAAAAAGCAAAGTGCCACTTTTACAAAAGATGTTCCCATGTTCAGCACAGTTTTGTGCCTTTATTTGCACATATTTCCTGGTTATCACTTTGACATCCATCATCTTTAGTGGATCACCAACTATGGTAAAGAGAATAGGTGAGAGAAAAAATCCTTGTTTGACTAATCTCCTTAAACTAAAAACGGTGGGATATGCATACATTGACCCCCACTTTAGTGGCTACATTGCTGAAGAGTATATTCACCATATAGAAAAGTCATCTCCCCATTCCTAGTCTAGCCATGACTGTAATGAAAAAATCCCTCCAAACCCTATTGTAGACCTTCTCTAAATCTAGATTGATGATCTCCAAGTTTCCCTCACTTTCTATTGATATTCAATGTTAGCCATTCAATTGAGGATTCTATTATGTATTTTCCTTCCATAGAGGAATCCATCTTGAAACTTATATAGAACCTTTGGTAGTATGAACTTCACTCTTCATGCTATCACCTTTGCAATGATTTCATGGATCACATTTAAAATGCGAGGGGGATATATGTGTTTGGTTTATATTGAAACCAAGACTTGGGGAGTAGTTGAATTCTTCTTTTATTTTAGCAAAGCTAGGGATCTCACCTCTTGAAGTTCCTACATAAGAATTGGCAAAGGCTCATAAGTCTCTGCCATTTGATATCCTAGATGGTCTCATATACCTCAAGTGAAAGATACCAGTTCAACTAAAAATTTTCCAATTTTTATTTTTCTTAACACATAGTGGAGTTCCTCCTTTGAAATCGTTTTGGCTACTAGTAAGGACACCTCAATGAAGAAAGTAGATTACACTAGTTTCAAGAATGGATAAACTAGAATTGAATATTTAGGCTCATCAATAGGTGACCAGCCATCTCTATTGGATTGGTGGTCTAGCTACTTTGCAAAGATTTTGAGCCATATTTATGGTACAACTTACCATCCTCCTTGATTGGCTAATCTTGTAGGTTGTTAATACTATCCTTTATGCAAAGCAAAGCCATCCATAATCATGTGGGAAACATCCAACAAATCATACATCCTCTTCAAGTGATTCGATTTTTCCTTCTCACATGTAATCATGGTACAATTTACATACAACACATTAGCCTCTAATGGCATCCTATTTGAGTCCCCTGCCAAGATGGTACACTCGTGTGAAGTTTTTCCTTTCAAAGTTTCCTAAAGCTCTAATCTATTCATGGACGCAAGAGGGCCATACATTCATAAATACCTAATCACTCCTCCCTTTCCTCTACTTGAAGAAGAGTAAAAACACACATAGCTAGGAAGGTCTACTAGTTGGATTTATTCATTGGTGAGCATTAGCCCTAGCATAGCCAATGCATTAGGTTTCTTAGCCCTTAGCAACCTTCTCCTAGCTTTCTAAACATAGGCCTTTAAAAGTCCATGAGATGAGGTTAAATTCTTAATTAGAGGTTCTGACTGTAGATTGAATCACCATCATGATCCAAGATCTCATCTTTGTTAGTCAAAGGATCATACACATTCCTATCAAGAAAAGGTAATCTAGCTAGTAAGAGCTACATCCATACATGTGACATACTTTCTGCTACATAGGGGTGGATGCCTACATACGAGGCACACATACACACAAACATAGACTTTTTTGAAAGATGCAAAAGTAACATTTACCAATTGCACTCATTATGCAATTGAAATTTTTATAAAGAAAGGCATGCATAAATGGGGATTTGGAGCTCATCCTACAAAAAGCTATCAAACCCAATATTCATGTCCTAGAATAAAACTACCAATAGTCAAGGGAAATATTGAGCTCCATAAGGCTTTTAGTTCTTAGAGGTGGTATACCATTTGAAGATAGCTATTGTGGAAGGCTAGGTTTGGCAATGTTCCTCTTGGGATGATGGCACCAAAATAGAGATATGACGTAATGGGAGAGAGAAAGAAAGCCTACAGAATAGAAAGAAGAGGAGGAGGAGGAGGAGGAGGAGGAGGAGAATGTGTAGTATACTGTCCCGTGTGCTTATATATATATATATAGAGAGAGAGAGAGAGAGAGAGAGAGAGGGCTAGGCACCTGGTCTAGCTTGATGATCAAGACCTTCAATATGGACATGTTTTGTGCATTAGTGTGCTTAAATCTAGAGGAAAGTTATGCATGTTGTGCTTCATTAGATCATTGCCTACTTGGATTATAAGTTTTTTTTAAATTATTCGACTAGTCAATATCTTGCATCACTAGTACATTAGAAGTCGATATGTTTCATACTCCTATATAACTACTCAATTCTTATTGTTATTTTATTAGTTAATTGTATCTTGCATGATGTTCATCTACACAGTTAATGGCTTGTATGTTTCATCATTCGGATTCTTATCATGATAGCCTGGAAGATAATCAATGCAGATCTCCAAAGTGACAACCGGTGCTGCCTTGCAAGTTGCTCGACCCAGTACGACACTGCTCTGGAGGTTAGTTATGCATGATGTACACTACTTCATCATCTTCATTAATTACATCATTGCTTGGCACTCAAATTGTAGGCTGATTTTATTGCTCAACTAGTCAATGTTAAGCATCGCTTGCCAATACATTAGATGTTGATATATTTAATACACCCATTTTACTACTTGATTATTATTGTTATTTTATTGTTTTGTATCTCATGGCCTTGTTCATCTACATAGTTGATGGCCTATATATTTCATCATTTTGAGTCAAACACTATATTAGGGAGTTTAGAACTTTTCATATACTTTAGGAATATTTGGTCACATGGTCAAATTGTTACCCCCTTCCTTGAAGATGAAACTTTTTCTAGATATTATGTAGATGATAGTACCAAGTTCCATCTTCAAAAAAGGGATTAAGATTTAGCCATATGGTCAAATATTTATATCTAATTTTAGAGTGAAACTTGGGAGATTTCCAGATTCTCTAACATAGTGTTTTCATATCATGAGAGCCTAGAAGGTTCATGCAGAGCTGTAGACTTATGTGTGCTACCTTGCAATTAGTTGTTGGACCTACAACAAGTTGTCTTAGTCAAAGATTCATGCTTCTGTCTTCTTTCGAGAGAGATAGGTAAGTAAAGCACTAGAGAGAGATATATAATAGTCCATTTTATATGTGACTTCTTATTATAGAAGTAGCATTCTACATCCTTTTTGCTGCATGACTTGCTTCTTCATTTACCTCTTTCATGGGAGTTTCCTCAATCATTTGACATTCCTCTCACCATAAATGCACTTAAGCTCTTTGACCATGATGTGTTTTGAAAACTTTTGTAAGGTTAAACCACCTTAGCTATAGTGTATGTAAATGGACATTTCATAATATGTTATTACAAGGATTTCTAATTAAAATAAGCATAAAGACAATATAGTATTGTCAACAAATTACTAATATACCCTTTGTTAAGTAGTAGACTCCTCACTCCCACTTACCCCATATGGGCTTCACTGAACCCCATACATTCAATACTTCTAAGAAATTTCACTGAATCCCATATGGCCGCAAAGGGTGAACTCCTCCTTGGGACAAGATGTCACCTCCCTGGATAGAAAATTTGTCGGCCGCACCCAATGTTTTTGTATATGATATTCAATTAGTTTGCAAATACAATGCATGATTGATATACACTTTTCTTACCGTTTGCTCAAAATCTGAGATTGCGTGATCAATGATCTTTGATTGAAACTCGCCGAAGCATTGTACGTATTCTATAGACGTTACGACAAAAAAATTGTTTTTGTTATCATTCTTTTTTTCTTTCTTAAATTGTTTGAGAAGGTATTTCTTCTCTTGTAACTCAACAAAATTAACGTATGTAAAGTCTCCACCCACCCACAAATTAACATATGTCAGAGTGTTTCCCGTCTCGTGGTATTGCACTAGACCTCACTGGACCTCGCCACCACCACCACCACCACCACCACCACTACTACTACTACAAACAAGAAAAGAAGAAAAAGTAAAAGATCTTACCCTGTCTTTGTTTTTAATCCATTCATTCTCTTCTCTCCCTCCATCTATCTCTCTTTCTCTCTTTATTTATTATGTTGTATATTTATTCCCTCTCTCTCATTTCATTCTTTCTTTTTCTCTTCCTCTCCCTCTCTCATTTCCTTTAACAAAACATCTCTCTCCCTCTCTCCCTCTCTCCCTCCCTCCCTCCCTCCCTCTCTCTCTCTCTCTCTCTCTCTCTCCTCCTTCTACCACTACCACTACCACTACCACTACCACTACCACCACCACCACCACCACCACCACCACCACCACGACTAGGATGACTACAACTACCACAACAACAACAAACAAGAAAAGAAGAAATTCAACAACAACAACAACTACTACTACTACCACTACCACTACCACAAAAAGAAAGGAAATAAAACAACAACAACCACTACCACTACCACTACCACTACCACCACCACCACCACCACCACCACCACCACCACCACGACTAGGATGACTACAACTACCACAACAACAACAAACAAGAAAAGAAGAAATTCAACAACAACAACAACTACTACTACTACCACTACCACTACCACAAAAAGAAAGGAAATAAAACAACAACAACCACTACCACTACCACTACCACTACCACTACCACTACCACTACCACTACCACTACCACTATCACAACAACTACTACTACGACTACCACAACAACAAAAGAAAGAAGAAATAAAATAACAACAACAACAACTACTACTACTACTACTACTGCTACTGTTGTGTTTGAGAAGGTATTTCTTCTCTTGTAACTCAACAAAATTAACGTATGTAAAGTCTCCACCCACCCACAAATTAACGTATATCAGAGTGTTTCCCATCTCGTGGTATTGCACTAGACCTCACCGGACCTCGCCACCACCACCACCACCACTACTACTACTACAAACAAGAAAAGAAGAGAAAGAAAAAGATCTTACCCTCTCTTTTTTTTTAATCCATTCATTCTCTTCTCTCCCTCCATCTCTCTCTCTTTCTCTCTTTATTTATTATGTTAAATATTTATTCCCTCTCTCTCATTCCTTCTTTCTTTTTCTCTTCCTCTCCCTCTCTCATTTTCTTTAACAAAACATCTCTCTCTCTCTCTCTCTCTCTCTCTCTCTCTCTCTCTTTCTCTCCCTCGCTCTCTCTCTCTCTCTCTCTCTCTCTCTCTCTCTCTCTCTCTCTCTCTCTCCTCCTTCTACCACTACCACTACCACTACCACTACCACCATAACTACGATGACTACGACTACCACAACAACAACAAATAAGAAAAGAAAAAATTAAACAAAAACTACCACAACAACAACAAACAAGAAAATAAGAAATTCAACAACAACAACAACAACAAATACCACTACCACTACCACTACCACTACAACAAAAAGAAAGAAGAAATAAAATAACAACAACAACAACAACCACTACCACTACCACTACCACTACCACTACCACTACCACTACCACTATCACTACCACTACCACTACCACTACCACTACCACTATCACTACCACTACCACTACCACTACCACTACCACTACCACTACCACTACCACTACCACAACTACTACTACTACGACTACCACAACAATAAAAAGAAAGAAGAAATAAAATAATAATAACAACAACAACAACTACTACTACTACTGCTGCTGCTACTGCTACTCCTACTGCTACTGCTACTGCTGCTGCTACTACTACTACTACTACTACAAGAAAAGAATAAATTAAAGAACTACTACTACTACAAATAAGAAAATAAAAAATTAAAGAACTACTACTACTACCACCACCACTACTACTACCACTATAAACAAGAAAAGAAGAAATTAAAGAACTACTACTACTACTATTGCTACTACAAACAAGAAAATAAAAAATTAAAGAACATGATCTTACCCTCTCTTTGTTTTTTATTCATTCATTCTCCTCTGTCACTCCCTCTCTCTCTCTTTCTATCTTTCTCTATTATATTTAATGTTTTTTCCTCTCTCTCTCATTCCTTCTTTCTTTTTCTCTCTTTCTCTCCCTCTCTCATTTCCTCTCTTTCTCTCTCAATACACATGATTTTTAACAAAAATAAGTAAAAGAAACAAAGAAAAAACAAAAACAAAGCAAGACGAAACAATGCACTCACCGCAAAGACCTGAGGATGGATTCGACGGCTCCTCTTTGCAACGGTGGCTCCTCTTTACCCTCCATACACTTCCTCCTGTTCTTCGCAAATGGTGGCGGCGGTGGTGAGAAGCTATCCTTCTCCCTCTTTCTCTCTTTCTCTCCCTCTCCCTCTCAAACACAAGATGCAATTGGCTCTCCCTTTCGCTCTCTCTTTTGTTCGTTTGCACAAAATGACGCGCTCACATTTCGGCCCGTTTTTTTCCGCATGAGTACCATCACTATTTGCATCGCATTTGCGACGTCGCTAATTTTCATCGAAAATGGCTATGGCTATACTCATGTATCCTTGTAGTAAATGCCTCTCAACTTCCATTATAAGTCCAAGCAAAGATGTCGTGAAATTTCTAAATCAAGAACATATAGTCCTCCAAACTGAGCATTGACCCTAATTTAATTGGCCATGCATTATTTATCATACCAAGGTCTAGCGCAATTATGTCTGTGTCTCTTATCCTCTCTTGAGCCTCTATTGGCTCATTCAAAGTTACTTGATAGATATCCACTGCATTGAACCCCTCATTGGATTCATCGCTTGATGACGACTCATTAGCAGATGGAGCATCTAATGTATCTAAATTTGACAAGGATAAAGGAACTCTCTCACTTTGAGTAGATTTGAGATAGGCATCTACTACTACATGTCTAACATCTCTGCCAAAGATCAACCGACCAGTGAATATATCAACTTGACAGTCGGCTTGTAAGATCCATGGCCTACCTAGCAGTACTTGATAACTAGGCCGTCTTACAAAGCTAATGACCCTAAAGTCCAAAACGCATTCCACATTAGCGACAGTTGCATGGGCTTTAGTAATGCAATCTTCAGGTTGCCTTAAACTCTCATTAGTTATTCGGAGAATCATGGAGGCATATTTTTTATCTCTAACCCTAGCATCTCCATCAATTCCAAACTCATAATGTTGACGGAGGATCCCGTGTCTACAATGACATGATCCACTAGTATTCCATCATCGTATGCTACTACCCTTGGACAATGCTTTTCAACATGCTCTAATCAATCATCTCCTACTTGTGCTATTCCCAAGGGCTCAATGATATACCCAATGCATAGAATCTGCTTAAACTCTTTTGGAAACAACTTAATTAACTGCAAGAGGTTAACATCTGGCTTAAATTTGCAAAGAGAACTTTCTAAATCAAATTCATGATAGCTAGCAAGAGCTCGATTTTCTCACCAAACTATTCTCTTCGTTGGTCTTTGAATAGCCTTTGGTGCCTCTTTCTTGGCTTTTACCTTCTTCTTTTTGGCAATTCTTTATTCTTATTGGGGTCGACTTTACCATCAACAACTTTTAGAGGTCCACCTTCCATATCTGGATTAAGGACTTGCGTTCCCTTATCATCTTGCTTGGGATTTCTCTCGACAAGTTTTACCTTTTTTTTATCGGCTTCTTTACCCTTTTGACCTCTCGTAATGACGCACAGATTAGAAGCTTCAATGCCATGACACAAATAGCTTCTATAAGACTAACTCCATTGCCACTAGGTAGCTACTCTACCATAGCTTTCCCTATTTGCAGTATTTGAATCTGTCCCTCATCTTGATGGAGATTATTTCCTTTTGCTCGTTGGTGAACCTGACCTGGATGTTTACTTCCTTGTAATAGAGAGAGCTAATCTTGCACCAATAGGTACTAGCTAAGTAGTTGGACTTCCCGCATATGTCACATTTAATGTTTGGATAACTCCTAGGGAAATGTTGGCCGCCACACCATTTACAGCTAAATCTTGAGGGGACACCCTCTTTAGGGTGTCGACTCCCTATCAACTGTTGCTGCTTCTTAAGGAAATTGACATCAATAGCTATTTATCTATATTGTTCAGTGATCATGTCAGTATAGTGCTTCATCATATCCTTAACTTCACCAAGGATATTTGAGATACTTGACTAATAGCTACAATGATCTACTTGTCGTTCCATCGACCTATCCACTTGATTAGGAATTGGATGCTAATTTCGTGGAACAATGGTAGGAGTTATCATTTGGCTTTCAACATTTGGTAGAGCCATCATCTGACTAGACATAGGCATGGTCACATTGGGAGGAGGCAACAATATGGGCACATTTTGAATCATGCTTTGTCTCCCATTAGGAGTACTCATGGATATCACTTGACCTCCATTCATCAGTACCAAAGTATTTCCAACACCTAGACTCAGATTCCAGTTTGCCATAGAGGTATAAGCCACTTGTAATCATGATTCTACCTCCTCTAATCTTGTAATAACTATATCAATATTAGCAAGAGCAACACTGCTCAGCTACACTTGAATGTTAAAGTCCATCCCATTCAAAAAGTATTGCAATTGAGTAGCAGCAACAGCTAGAATAGGAATGCAGGTTTGCAACTTACAGAATACTTCCTTCAGTTTCTTGGCATACCCACGAATATTCTCATGATGTTCTTGATGTGTTACATTGAGAACATGTAGCTGGACAATGCCTACTAACCTTCCCTTTCAAGGGCAAACTCTCTTCAAAATGCCACAAAAGAACATCATCAAGTATCCTTCATCTTCAATTCGACAGTTAAACATTAACTTTTGGAATTCATTGATATGAAGTTCCGCAGATTCCTTTGCTAATCCATTAAAGATGGGTAGAGAAAATCCTAAGGCGACTGGCAAGTCTAGTGTTCCTCTCCGAGGATTGCAATGGGTTGTGCCATAGTAGGAATTGGATTTTTTGAAGAAGTTTGAATGATGGGAACTATTACTGCAACTCCTGGTAAATGCACCACCTATTGGGACCTAAAACGGGCCCTACATTAGCTCTATGGCACCAACCCAGCCACTACTACTCATCTCGAACAACCCCACATGGCCTTGCAACCATGAGCGTCTAAGGGATATAGTACCCTAACCTTGAATACAAAACTTTTGCATTTGTAGGATTTTGTAGTTCAATGGATATCCTTCTCCACACTTCTTAGAGGGAGTCCCTAAACATATTGGTGTTATACACTACGTAAGCACACACAAAGGGAGCACCCCTTGGTTGATTATCGCAGCTGCACTACATCTCTCCTATACCTCGAGGATTTGGCCCAAGATACGATGTGTTAAACACATACAACACACATTCGAAACAAGCTCCACTCTTTTGATTGAATCAATCTAGGAGATAATCAATAGACCTCATAGAATATTCTTGAAGGAACCGAATCTCTAATCCTACAGCTTAGGGTACCTCGCACTCTGAATATAGGTTATCGATCATACAAACAGTTTGTATGCATCTAAAATGATACCATATGGTGCGTGCAATGCAATTGTGTATGACTACCATGCTCAAACAAGTTTATTCATTAACAATCAGCATCATGAAAGTGTAAAAATAGTTTTTAAAATGCTTTCTTTATAATCTGCGATTGTTGCGTTGCTTAGGACTAGTACTAAGCATTTTGGTAAGCATTCTAGTACTACTAGACCATTTTAGTTTTAGACAACAACATACCCTACATGCCATGCATCATACAACATGAAAGTTCAGCTTATTTTAAACACTCAATAACCCCCTTCTTCCTACCATTGAAAGTTATGCATTTGTTAGTAGATTTAAGGCATATTTTCCATATATTTTTCTTTTAGGAAAGCAATAAAAACCCACTTTGGCATAAGATAGGACTTAACTGATGCTAAAACTCATGCTTTGGTTCTACCATACATTCACAAACATAAGTTTTATTCTTTCATATTTTTTGGATGCAAAAAACCTATTTTTTCCTATTTATTTATAGATAACTACTCATATTTACTTATTTACTAGTTTAGATTGATTGATATTACTGAGAATAAGTTTCTTATCATAGTTCAACCCATAGGAATAGCATACGCATGACACAACCCAAAAAATACATAATTTCCCTTAAACTGCATAGTCGCAGGTTTTACGTGTCTGGCATAAAATTATTATACAATTTATTTTTCTTGATTACTTCAATATAATTGATAAATTAGAACATTGGCAACCAAATACAATCATTTTCAACCATTTTTAACCAAAATTTATTATAAAAGAATAAAATCTAGGACTTGCTCATGAAATTGCGCCTTATGACATACGTATTTCGAAATCGGAGCCCTACTCATGCTCTCTAACAACCATTGATGATCTCTCCAAACCTGATTTACATCTCTTTTCACTCTCACATCATCCTACAATCAAAATCTTTCATCTCAGTCCACCCCCTTCTATCATACACTTATCTTAAGAAACATACAACAAGAGGGAAGAGGAGAGAGGAGAGAGAAAGACTAAAATCAAATCTCTTCATAGATTGCATCATTTCTGTTCATTTTTTGCGGTCATATATCCTCCAAGAAAATGATTTCCATGACACATTTCCTTGCTAGGTTACTGTGAACAAATACATGACCTTTTTGTCAATTCTTTCATAGTAGAAAATTGTCACAAATGCTTTTTCATTCTTTGTGATAGGCTCTCATTTTATATTGAACAAGTAGTCTACTACCCAAACCCATGAGCGCCTCATCGGTGGTATGTTGTACAACATCTCAGAAAGCTCAAGTGTACGATAAAAGTAATGTCCCTAATGTAGAGGTATAGAGTATGTAGGTAGAGGAGTTGCTATTGCGAAGGGTGGAGGACTAGGAGGGCTTACAGTGTGTGGAGAAGACAAGCACTTGCAATCCAAGTGAAGAGATAGGAGTACAAGAATTCTTCGAGAATAAAGCAGACTCCTCTTTCTGTAGGAACCTTTGCATAGACCTTCTAGTGCATACCAAACTATGCCAAGATCTTGTCATGGAGCCATAGGACTTGTCATATTTGTATCTACTTTTTATCAATTTCATTGGCTATTTGGTTATATTGGTACCTTATTCTATGTTTTTTAACTAACATCATTTTTTGCAAATATATGTTTTCCTACTTCATCTTCACTCTTTTACTAATTGTGCTAACATTATTTTGAGTCACTATAGACAATCTAGAGAGCAAGATAAGTTAATAGATGACAAATAAGGAGTTACAAGAGATCTTCATGCATATGTCTCAAGATCAGAGGGCACACTTCAGAGATATGGTAGACTAGCATTGTCTCAAGCGTCCGTCGTCTAGGTGTTCTATGCATTCTAACTTAATACGCTTTGATGCATCTATCTCCAAGAGGTGGAGTCAATACTCTAGGCTGGCTATGGAGGGAGGCTTAGAGATGTCTCACTTGAGTGGTGGAGATGGTGGTTGTGATGGATGCCTCAAAGAGCTATAGACTTCCTCTTCTTCTCGTTCTAGGGGTGGTTCTCAAGGGTCTTGTGAAGATACAAATGTTGTGTATCAATGGCCAATTATTACTCCTTATTCCCATACCAATTCTAGAGAGAGTGGCTAACATGCATGATATAGAGCACCAATGTAGTGTTCTCATCTCTCAATCGAGTGGAGACTTATCGCCTCTCCAAGATTTGCTATATCTATAGGGGCGTCTACTCTCATAACTCCAAGTTTTACTTAGTCTCTTAGTGGTGGCGTCCCTATCGGTATTGATCGGAGAGATACCGTCCCTATAGGTATTGATCGGAGAGATATCGTCCCTACAAATATGCAAGATGGAGAGGAGTCTCCTAGTTATATCCAAGAGTGTGATTGCATCTCGGTCGCATGTGGGCGAGAACACCTCTTAGAGATATCCCACCAAGGTATGGGTACTTAATGGATGAGAAAACCAGTGTGGTTGTCCTAAATACTAAGGGGAGAAGAGTGACGGCACACATGAAAGGGTTGTGTTAACAAGTATTTAGGCACAATGTTTTATACCACTAGAAAAATATACCGAAGGAAGGCAAGCACTATGTGGCAGCATCCTTGCACAAGTTCTCAATACCTCTAGCTACTGGTCAATTTTCTACTAGATGGATGATGGAATATATGTGTACATATATCTCATATACATAATTAGATATGCACAAGGTATTTAAGAGTGGCGCTCCAAAGTTAGAGTTGTTGGATATTGAGGATTGGTGAAGACTTAAGAAGGAGGGCACAAACATGATTGGAGGTAGGGATTGTGCATTATCTTGGAAGTGGAAGACATAAAGCTTATTTGAAGAACTTCATAAGTTCTCTTTTATTTATGTTCACATTCTTATTTGGTATACTACTTATACTAATAACATTATTTATAAGGTACTACTTTGTTTTCCTTGCAACACTTGTTGATTACAAACTGCAACTTCATAGGTTTGGAGACTCAATTTTCAAAGAAACACAGTCTCACTATACTCATCGCTATATTATATGCATACAGTGGTCTGATAACTCATGTATGTTTCTTGTTTTCAGTTTTTAGTTCTTTTGTGATGCATTATGTACTATATAATAATTTTTGCTTGTTTCTATTATAGAGTTTGTTCGATGCTCCATTAGATCAAAACAAGCTCTCAAAAGGTGAGAAGCTATAGTAGTCACTTGGATTCATGGAGTGCACATCTTTCCTTTTTTGACCCTATGGTCCATGCATGCTCTATCTATGTAGCCTTCCTTAGATATATTTCTCATCCTTTATATGGACTTCTATTTTTGTGATATTTATGGATACATTTGTTTGTTTTGGATTCTCCTCCCTACTATCAATCCATGGAGTTTTATGATATATCATTGTTGATATTGTACTTTTTTGGAAATTGAATAAGCAAGCCCTTTATTTCTAGCATCTTATGATGTATGTATACACAATTTATAAATGATTTATGAAACATTGTTCAGTACATGTGGCTAGAAGGGTGCTGCAGCATGCAACCCTACAATCCAAAAATAAGAAATAATCTACACAACTATCGCTATTCGTGTCACAAATAGATATGCACATATCGCTATTTACATCGCTATATGCATCGCTCTTTGGAAACACAAACAACGATACACATAGTGATGTAAATAGTGATAGATCTATAGAGATACATACTGAAAGTTTTAGCAACTACGAGAATAAATTTTTAGATGAATAATTTCATCGCTTTAAATATTAGTATTTGGTCCACTCAATTAGATGAAGGGTTGACTCAAAATAATATCATAGGAGCATAAATCCTAGATTAGAAAATGGTAATCATCCTAAACATCCCCTATAGTCACCCTCATACTCGGACATGGTATGTGAAGCTCCCCTGTAGTGTTATTGGTGGCTCTTATTTGCCATCCATATTCAATATCTATGGGCCACTTACCGCTCTTATATAGACTATAAACTATGTCATTTCTCTTTGATCCATGATCTAGCAAGGCAATACATGGTTTCTCCATCTCTTGAATGTTATCCCCTATCTTAGTGATTGCTTGTGCCCAATGACCTAAAAAATTAGTTGGGGGGAATCATCAAAATACATCATTCTTTGCATAATGCATTGGTTGAAATTCTTCACCCATGTTAAAACATTCTCAATAAGAACATTTTCATGACTCTCCTAATACAACTCCTCAATCATGGCACCTACATGATAGGTTCACGTGCAATCCAAATAAGCTATTTCTTTCTCTTAATGATACCTAGAATTTCCTTGTGAAATTCTCTCTTTGAGGTCTCAAAAATCTCTCTTAGTGCGAACTTAACCGTGCTATCCAAAATCCTATCTTCTATCAATTTTTAAAGATCTGTGGTAAGCAGACTCAATATTTGAAGTAAGATTTTAATCTAGTTATTTCTTTGGTCTAACATTCTCCTTTTTTTTTACATCTTTTTTACTTTGATCAAGCCATTATCTAGAAGGTTATATTGTAGACTCACCCCTTTTAGTATTCTTGGAAGTGGTAGGAGCACCATCATTCCTCTTCAATTTCTCCTCAACAATCACCTTTCTTCCCTGTGTCTTTGCTAAATAAGCATAAATTGAATATGTGTCAACTAGACAGTCCCTTCTAATCTTTCATCTCTTGCTCTTCCCTGTACTAGACAAATTAGTTTGTTATATTTTGCCCTTATTTATAGTCTACAGAAAGCAAATGATCACAACTCTTACTTAAATTTCGATTTCTTGTTGTGAAACAAAATGCGTGGCAAATATAGCAAATTAAATCTCAATCATAAACAACTTTATAGAACTTAGTGGAAAAATCTAACAAATCAAACATCTCAACTAAATACAAAAAACATTATAATACGTAAGAGGATTTGAATAACTCAATAGATGAAGAAAGACAAGAGAAAACACACGATTGGGCCCAACCTCCTCTATGGCAAAATCCATGGTTTGCCATCCTTAATTATATATTATAGTTTTACATGGATATTTACATTCATATATTATATAATTATAAAGAAAGTACAAATATCAATTGAAATACAAATTTTTAAGAGTCAAGAGCTATCCTCTAACATGCTGCAATTGCCGCAAAAAATTCTGTGCTCTAAATCTTAACGTTCTAACATCACCATCACGTCCGAAATGAGCCAAAAACCCCAAAATGACTCTTGAAGCTCTGAACTCCGATTCCGGATGAGAGAGAAATGAAAAAACTCAGTTTTCACCCTATTTTCTTGTTTTGTGTGCGATCCTGTTGCTTCTAAAAAGAAGCTAAACAATCCTTCTAAACTTAACCACACTAAGAAAATAGCAAGTATTCCATAAAGAAAACTTATTTCAATAAAAACATATCTTAAATCTCATATTCTAAAATAATCTATATTAAAAACAAATAAATTAATAGTACTAAGGACAATGATCTAATTATTACAAAAGAAGTTTAAACTTATAACTTACAAATAGAGTAATAATTTTAATAATAAATTTTACACTTTTGGACTTATGCTAATCCCCAGTACTACCCAAAGCCACCACTACCTGCTCTACACATGAACTGAAGCATTTACAATTGTTTATAAATAAAATAAACAAACAATAGTGAATACCTATGAGTCTTGAGCTACAAATAATTAAAATAGGTTGGAACAGTGTCCTAACCTTAATTTAATTCGACTGCACTCTAAACTCATAAACATCCATTAATGTAAATATATATTTTGCGGAATCACCCACTATGGAATCACCCACGTGCACATTAAAGTAATCTAATGCCCAAAAAGGACAGGCGTCCCCATCAACTTCTTGCACAAGGAATCCACCTTGTGTATGAGTCCCGGCAAATACATATAGTTTTACAGAATCCACTCAAAAACCTCACGGAATCCACCGAAAAACCTCACTGTCATAAAGGAGTAGCAACACAAGTAGAAGCAAGAGAAGTTGTAGGAGCAATAGACCCATTGTGTAATCTAGCTTTCCATATCTCTCTCTTAATCAATGACTTAGAAATGACATTCTTGGCATCCTATCAATCTGTTTTAAGCTCAAGAGGCTTAGTTCTATCCTCACAAAGTTTCCCTAATTCCATTTATGATGGTCGATCACTAGCCTATAAAAACAAAACTTTTCCCAATTGCAAAGCTACCTATTTTGCAACATCTAAATGAGTGGATTTCTCTTTAAAAGTCCACATCAACTTTGATGCAACAAGCTCTTTCTTAGGCTTGTAAACCCACTTTTTAAATGTCCCTCAGGTATCCAACCCTAGTTCTCCAAGAAGTACTCATCTTTCCATGCTTCCTGAATGCATTTCATGTAGCATCCTTTCCATAGATCTCATCTATATGCATCTTCAGTGCAAAAGTTGCAAGTTGTATAAAATATTGGCTCATCAAACATGTAGGGATCCCAAAGATATCCATCTTCGCCTCATAAAGTTTCAAGTAATTGGATACATTCGTGCCATCAAACAATTTCTTTTCATTAGCCATAACTTCCATAGCTTTAGTTGTTGCATTCTTAGACTATGCATTAGTCTATAATTACATATGCTCCATTATTTACTAT
Organism: Lygodium microphyllum; assembly: GCF_053477565.2. Classification (NCBI taxonomy): domain Eukaryota; kingdom Viridiplantae; phylum Streptophyta; class Polypodiopsida; order Schizaeales; family Lygodiaceae; genus Lygodium; species Lygodium microphyllum. Next base: position 43,698,967 of record NC_141139.1, on the reverse strand, counting down.
TGATATGCATGTTGTTATCATTGCAATTCCTACTGATGTTGTTGTTACTGTTGCTACATATACATGTTAAAGCATTGCAAAAGTTGCCTCATATCATTCATAGACTCAGAAATTCTTGTAAAGCCCAAGGAATCTTCCATCTTGCAATCTTGATGTGCCTTTTTACATCTGTCTCACCAAATATGTTGAGGGCTTTTTTGATAAGCCTCAATCTGTAGTAGGGAATCAAAAAGAGAAATTACAAGATAGAAGAATAGTAGATTTAGACCAAGAGAGGCCCCGTATATTCAATGCCATGCTTTTGTAAGACAAAAAATATTGATCAAGACAAAATTTAGCTCAATATTTCCCATGCTTCCTTTGATAGAACAACTTTCTTGATTTACCCTAGATTGTAGTCTTGATGAGAACCTTACTTTTTGAGTGATGATCTAAAGTTGTGCTATCATCATTAAAAAAAAGTGTCATGTTATCATCCCTTTTCCCACTAAATATTGAGCTCTCGTGTTGAATCTGTTGCTTCAAGTTGCAACCATAATGTGGATTCTATACATGGAATTTTGACTTAATTATAGTCCTTTTTGGGGAGGTTAGTCATGAACATATGTATGCATCGCCTGGATTCAAAACAATGTATTTTTACAATATCATTTATATATTTTTTTTTACATACAAAAGGATATAATATAAAGGAGTTGTTTACAAATTGAATAGAAAAGGATTGTATTTTATTTAAGAAAGAATCAAAGATAAGGATACACATAGTGAACCCTTGAGTCACGGACTTATAATAATCAAAGCAATGGGAATGACAACACAATCTAGTAATTGTACTCCATCTTGATTCTAGAGATAAGTTTCTTTATGACGTATATGCACCCATAAACCATCTCTTTTTCAAAGCCTCCATCACTCTAGAATATATCTCACTATATCCATGTAGTACATCCTTGGTTATGGCACATTTATTGTACCACCTCTTTTTTCCTTCCTAGGGTAAAAATAGAGAGGGATGGAGAGAGAGAAATAGGGGGAGAGAAAAAAGGAGGAAAATAAAGAGAAGGATGAAAAAATAGAGAGGGGAGGGAGAGAGAAGTAGAGAGAGGCTAGGGAGGGAGAGAAAAAAATAAATAGAGAGAGAAAGAGAAAGAAATAAATACAGAGAATAAGAGGAGAGGGGAAGAGAGAGAATTAAAAAATAGAGAGAAAGAAAAAAGAGAAAGAGAAGAGGGATAGTGATAAAGAAAAATGAGAAAAAGGGAGAAATAGAGGAAGGGAGGGAGGGAGGGAGGGAGGAGAGATAAAAGAGAAGAAGAAAATATGTAGAGAGAGAGAGAGAGAGAGAGGAGTGGGAGAGAGAAAAAGAGGGAGGGGGAGGGAGTGAGGGGGACACAAAGGGATGTAGAGAGAGGGAGGGGGAGAGAGAGAGAGAGAGAGAAGAAGAGAGAGAGGAAGGGAGGGAGAGAGAGCCAGCTCCTTGCCTCAATACATAACCCTAATTTGATCATTTGACTCTCTTGTATCATTGAATAAAGTAAAAAGGATAAGTATTTCAAGTAGTAAGCCACTGATTTGCAGTGCCAAGACCCTCAGTCAACCCTCATTTTTCAATTTTCTTTTAATTGATCAATCCATTCATATCATTATAGGTTGAGCAATTTATTTTAGAAATGCATTTCATCTATATTTTCATAGAGCAAAAACCTCTTGCCACATGTATATATCCACTAAGAAAAAAAGCTGGATGCAAAGGGAGATACTGGGACAAAAGAGACATTATCCTACCTCATTATTGAATATTCCAAAAGGATGAAACCAATCAACTCAAGAAAAACTTTTCCCTCCTCCTGGTAATTTACAGCTTGTATAGGAAGCCCATTGCACTAGTTTATCCCTCACACAAGTACTGCAAGTGGAGAAATTACAAACTTGAAGATTTCAGGCGAAGAGTATTCAAACAAGGCTAACCAGATTATAGGGATTACATGTATGAGAATGGATCGTGAGAAGATTCGAGCCATTGTTGAATGGCCTACACCTACTTTTGTACATGAAGTTAGAAGTTTCTTGGGCATATGTTCATACTATAGGAGGTTCATACGAGGTTTTGCGTATGTTGCATGTCCTCTACATGACCTTACTAAGAAGCGAAAGCCTTTTTGCTTGGGATCAAGACAACTACAAGCCTTTGAAAGAATTAAGTTTCTTGTGACTCAAGAACCAGTTCTCATAGTTCTGGATCTTCAAAAACCTTTTGAATTTCATTGCGATGCTTCTGGGGATTGCATTGGAGCTATGCTTAACCAAGAGCATCATGCAGTAGCATTTGAGAGCCGACACCTCAAGGACCATGAGCTACATACTCCAGTATATGAGAAAGAGCTTATGGCGGTAGTACATGCTCTTCAAGTATGGAAACACTATTTACTTGGTGCAGATTTTGTTATTAAAACAGATCACCAAAGTTTAAGATACTTCCTCACTCAGAAGAAGCTCTTAGAGAAAGAGATGCGTTGGGAAAATTTCTTATCTATGTTTCATTTTCAAATCCTTCACACATTTGGAACTAAGAATGTGGTAGCAGATGCTCTATCACAGCGACCTCGAGTGAATGCAATCACAACTATTTACCATAACGAGGTAATGGATTTACCCAAAATGTATGCAACTGATTCCGACTTCTCAACCATATGGGATCAGCTTAACTCAGGTGAGTCGATTACGCCTTACTCGATTCAAGATGGTTATTTGTATCATCATCAAGGAATTTGTGTAGCATTACCATTGCGACACAAGGTAATGGATGAAGCACATGCATCTCCATATGCTGGACATAGAGGTATTCTACCCACTACTCAAGCATTGGAAAGATATTTCTTTTGGCCCACTCTTAGAGCTAACATTGAAAGATATGTCCACGATTGCAAGATATGCCAAAAAGTAAAGTATGACAGGCATAAACCACCTGGTCTACTGAAGCCATTACCTATTCCCAATGAGCCTTGGGAAAGTATAGCCATGGACTTTATCATGGAGCTTCCTCGCACACAAGCAGGCAATGATGCAATCTGGACTATCATTGATAGATTCAGTAAGCAAGCTCAATTTATACCTGTGCAAAAGACAATCAAAGCCAATCATATGGCTAGGCTATTCATTACTCATATTTTCAAGCATCATGGCATGCCTAAGTCCATTATAAGTGATCGAGATCCTATCATGACCAGCCTCTTTTGGCAAGCTCTATTCGAGGACCTCGGGACAAAGTTAAAGTTTTCATCCTCTTATCATCCTCAAATGGATGGACAGAGTGAAAGTGCTAAATCTATTGTTTTGGACCTTTTGAAATCCTATGTCTCTGATAATCAAAGAGAATGGAAAGAGTGTTTGCCTTTAGTAGAGTTTACATACAATAATACGGTGCACTCTAGTACTGGTAAGGCACCCTTTGAGATCATCTATGGTAAGCCTCATTTACCACCCATTCTTCTTACAAAGGATAAGATCTTTGCATCAGATGAGTTTGTTAGAGACATTGATACAACTTTCACTCAAGTAAAAGCTGTTTTCCAAAGGACACAAAAGAAGCATAAACACGAAGCATCATTGTAAGTTAGATCTCAAGTTGGGACAGCATGTTCTTCTTAAGTTTGAGACAACTTGCTTGAAGAAGCAGAAAGGTCAAAAGGGTAAAGTGATTAAGCTTTCTAATCACTATTATGGCCCTTTCAAGATCACAGATAAGATAAACGATGTGACTTTTTGTTTGGATCTACCAAGTCATTGGAACATTCATAATGCTTTCCATATAAGTTTGCTACTACGTCTTTATATTGGAGAACCTCCAATGGAACCAATCAAGGAAGATTTACCTGACATAGAAGAAACAGAAGATTTTCTTGCGCCTGAAAGAACTCTATACCATCAGGACAATACTCTATCAAGTAAGAACACAATATTAGTGAGTTTGGGAATCTCCCAATTCCCATTTTTTAAATATTAAAAACGTGGCACGCGGATAACATGATCGTAAGTTTCTCAAAACCATATGGTGTGACCTGTCATTGGAAAGCACTTGAAAAATTGAATCTATTGAGCTATAGAGTGCTTGATTTGGAGTTACAGTGTTCAAGTTATGACAAATCCAAGGATATGACCACGTGTGCCAAAGTTATGGGAAATTTCCATAATTTATTGAAATAAATTTATTAAATAGAGAATCCGTAAAAAGCGATCAATTTAGTGACACCTCACATCATTCCTTTACAAGCTAGTTGTCTGGCCTACCTACTTGAACTCTCTGGCCAAACTAGAGTCCAATCCGAATTTCTACTATTGGTGGATTCTAGATCCTTCTCTTATTATACATAAATAAAAACCATTCATTCTAATATATATAACAATAACATTATAAAAATCAAAAACTTAGAAAAATTTTACCTCACATGCTACCTTCTCTCCAAAGCTAGGAAGCTTGACTCAATTTTGCAGAGGGAGGGAGAATGATAACTAATGACAATGACCATGCTAACAAATGACCAACAAGAAACTTATCAAAACCAACCAACCAAGGCTGCCAAACAACTAATAGTTATTGTAATTATATGTCAAGAGATGGATAAGTTAAGACTTTTAATTGCGCAATGATATGTAGGTATAAAATATTGGTGCAACATTATTTTTCATATAAATACGGAAGCATAACTTGAGATTTTATGGAGTAACTCATGAGTATTTCCATGGCTTTGTAGGAATTAGAATAGCCTAGAATTGGGAACAAGCCCATCCTCATCAAAGACTCTCTTAACAAATACAAGAATATATTATTGGTCCTATAGTAGACCAACATTGGCATTAAAGTGAGCATGTACAAAGTGGAATATATTCAATTTCAGAGTACAAGTCATTTGGACAACCTAATAACACATCGCCAGTCACTTTGGGAATTGATAGCAAAATATAAATTGGGTACCTATGTTAGAGCGTCATGCAACCCCATCCATTTTCATGTGAAGCCAACATCTACTACTACCACCTAGAAAATAAAGCCTTCAAGTTGAAATTTAACATAAAGAATGGAGACCATTGGTAGACCCAAGAGACTGTCATCGAACTTGCTATGAAAATAGTAGAAAAAACTTTAGGCATAAAAAGAAAATTGGGAAAACATGTGAAGGTAAAAAGGCTAATAGGAGTACCCCAATAATGGAAAGGCCAAGATATAACCCAAAAGGGGGTGCTCTTGCCTGTTGTACAAGATGAGGATTTGAAAGTCATAGCACAGGTGCTTCACCACCTCTTCACATACAACAATCCCACAACCAGCCAATGTAGGATTCCCAAATCAAGGAAGTCAAAGAGCAAATGGTCATGCTTGTGGTAGCAATCCATGTATATTGCTTGGCTCACTACAGAAGATGACCCTCCTAACCTCCATAGAGACATGGAATGCAAAGCTTATCTCTCTCACATAGCTCTAGCTCCTGAAGCATCTTGATTATCAACTTGGCAGCCTCACCATAATATTTACCAATATGTGGATTACACCAAGACCCTCTTCAAAGCAAGTTTATCCCTCTAAACACACAAGCAACCTTGACATGGATAACATCTCCTTGAAATCACCCTAGCTCCTTCTCTCATTTCATGCAAGTTGAATAGGGGTTATAGTATATGGAGGTTCACCATAGGATGCCACCCTGCTCTTTCTCAATTCTCAAGCCAATTTTGATGAGGATATATTACTTCACACTAATTTTAGGATCACCCATTAGCACTTAGAACCTCATAGTGAAACTTTCAATGTTGCTTATCATACAGCACATTGATGATATAGTCTATTAACCTTTCATATTATGTTTTTGCTTTATTGCTATATGTAGTTCCTTTCGTAGTTGTATTAGAAATATTTACCCTACCTAAGGAGAGATTTTTTCCACGTATTTAGTGTAGATAGAGTTTGTAAGAAGATGGAGGTAGTTAGGACAGCCAAGTTATGTAGTGTAAATCACACTAGCTATCTTGGGGCTTTTACTGATGTGGTTGATGGAGTGAGGCACAATGTGACTCTTACAAATGCCCAAAAACTCCCTCAAAAATGCTCGTACAAGTTTGGAATAAGTTGGACTAAGTAGAAGATGAATGGGACTGATGCATACCTCAAGGTGTGACTACGATGAAATCTTGAAGTCTTCTTATCGAGCTTAAGCAAATGATGAAAAAGCTCCTTGAGCAATAAGTTCTCAACTTGATTGTATCCAGCTTTTGTAATCAATGGATTCCTTTTTTTTTGGTGAATCATGATATTGAATTTTTGGACATTGGATGTATGCTACATTACTAAATGGATTATGTAAGAGATTCAATCTATATAGCCGCAAGTGAGGTGCATGCCTCACCACCCAAAATTTGTTCCCTCTGTAACCTTTGATATTTGTGTCAAAGATTTACTTTGACTCTGTAATGACAATGTAATTTTCTTCCATGCATAATTTTGTCAATCTAAATGTTGGTACTAGGTCTATATGTGTCGTAATGCTACATGATGCCCACACCTATACCTAGACCTATAAGTATTATACATATGTTTGGTTTATGCTCTCACCTATATAGGTCTATGGCTATACCTAATGCATCTATAAAATCTAGCCAATCTATGTCTAGTCCATCCCATGCTTCCACCTAGTCTACATGTATGTCTACACCTACATTTGACACTAGCCTATGCTCTCAGGAAAGTTACTATATGTATATCTTCTACATCACGTGCGTTCAAGGCCTATTTATAAATATCCTTATCTATGAATTTTTCGTGAATAAAACATAACCCTTTTTTATTCAATCTGTAAATAACCCCTTTGTATTACACCCTTCAGTATATTAAAAATGTATAAAGATGGTATTTTAAAAATACCTTATTTTGAATGTACATGATGTACACATATATTCATGAGTAACTTACCCGAGCCTATGCTAAGCATAAGCCACAAATATAAGTTTTGAACTCTAATAATGGTACACACAAATTTGAAAATCACAAGTGGAGTTTCAACTTTGTGTTGGCCCATCAATATCTATCGATGTTCTCCCACGGTCATAGGATCAAGGCACTCCCTTATCATCTAAAGATGCATAGAATCAAAATATAATTGTTCTCTCAATCTCTCAAGTTTTAAATACAAGGCTCACATGTATGTCCACATCTTGGCCAGCCTCACCATAATGAACCATAATCAATGTAAATATGACGTATTGCTTTGTATTTTTATGTGTTATGCAATGATATGATTTATAGTTCAAGACATTTAAATATTTTTTAAATCACCACATAGTAGTGAGCATACAATTTCCACTACAAGATACAGGCCCCATATCGATGTTCAGAGCGACGAAAATATTCATTAAAAAAATTATCCTCGTCATCGCACTAAATGTATTGGTATTAGTCTCTCCATAAAACCGTCGCTATATGTGTCAGTATTTGTGTCGCTATTTGCATCTCAATTTTTTTCGATTTTGCGACGCAAAGAGTGATGAAAATACCAATGCATATAGTGACGGTTTGCAATGTGTATTGTGACACCAATAGCGACACCGCGTGTAGTAACTTTGCGATGCTAATAGAAACGATTATAGAGAAATAAAAAATTATGGCAGGGCAGCAATGTAAGTACACCAAATTAATTAATTTCAGACATAAGAGGCGATTGTTGCTATGATGACAGAGAAACCGCACAGAAGCTACATATAGAAAGAAGATTGGTGAATGCAACAAAATCTGGTTTCACACCATAGTATTTCATCTCATCAAAATACTTCATGACCATGTCACCCTCATTATTATCACCATATGCATTGATCATTGTAGTCCAACGCACAACACCTTGGGCTTGCAACATGCCAAATACCTCCCTTCCTTCTACAATAGAACCACATTTGCCATACATATCCACAAGTGTGTTGGCCACAAAAGGCTCTCTTTCCAAACCACGTTTGATTGTTTCAACATGTAAAAGATGGTATGTCTCTAAATCTTTTGTAACACCAATAGCTTTTAAGCACAAAAGAAAAGCGACAGAATCAGGACACTCCAAAGTGGCTTCGTAGTGGTGGACGCACAGCGTCAAGACATCGGTCCCCTCCAAACCTGCACATCCTCCGAATGGGCCAACATTTTTACCACTTGCAACTTTATTCCGATCAGGATCGTATGTGTAAATTAAAGTAGGTAAGTTTTCGTAGCTCATCACAACATCCAGATATTCTTTGGCTGGTTGATCATCAGACAATCCCGTGACTCCAAATTATTTTTCCCCCTTCAATGGAACAAGTCTTGTTTGTGCCTTGACCACATTGACATTTATATTCATATCCATCTTCGTAAATGGCATAAACATTCGCAAATCATCATCATCCCTTCTAATGTAAGAGGTCTCATCATCCATAACTAGCACATTTGATACGATAACCTCATTTGGAATGTGAATAATTTCTTATACAACATTTGTGCTAGGTGAAAAATCCTTTAGAACCTCTGCAAGCATATGCATCAACTCTTCATTATCCTCTTGTCCCTATTGCATTAAATTTGGTTTGTCTTTACATTGATTGTTACTCTTATCATCTAGAATGAAAGAATCCTGTAAATCACCTCTATGATGACCAAAAGCATGCATCGTAAAAATAGTACTAATTTCCCTTTCCATAGCATCATCATAGGGAACCTTCTCACTGAATGCACCAAGAGACTACACATTATCATCCATAGTCAAATCACAATCATATGAACCATAATGAAAAACCTATCAAGAATAGTCCATGTACATGGTATTTTTCTTCGAGCTAGTCATAAGACAATCTACACCTTCATCTCCATCCTCTCGCTGGAATCGCTCTTTGAGGTATGTATGACATTCATCACCTTTGAAAAATTTTGTTCATCGGTTTATATCTTTGACATGTGTAGAATTGTCCGAAACCTAGTTTTCCAATTGTGTATGGAGAACTCGAACTCTGTCCTCATCATGAGGTTCCCCAAAACATCACCATCTTTGATAAGGCATGCATCTTTCTTTGCTTTAAGATTTGTAAAAATTTTATCCCAAATTTTGTCATACCTTGACTTTTGCCACAAACTTGATCTTCTTGTTCTTCTGGAACAAGTGCATCACCAAAAGTTTCCCCTATTTTTGATTCCAAATAACAGTCACCCACTTGTACAACAACATCTTCAAAATCTGTCCAACATCTTCATACTCTACCCAATTCATGTATTTGCTCATGCAAATCTAGAATCACTAGTTGTTTAAATTCTTTGATCATGCATCCATCTAGGACACCACTAAGTTTCATCTCTGATTTATAGCATGTAAGATATCCTTTAGCATCATAACCATCAAATACACACATTTTCTCATATACTACATCTAGTGCATCTTCCACTGCTTCATCCATCACTTGTAATCCGAGTTTCGGCCTTCACATTGGGTTCACCAGATGTGAGCTGGATCGAGAATTCTCATCTCACAATTCAATTTGTCGAAAGGCGCCGGCCTCTATTTACTCAAGATCACAAGCACAAAAGCAAGCAAATACTCAAAGAACTCAAAAAGTTTTGATTTATTGATTCACAACGGTTGTATACACAAACTCGAACTCGTCTAGCTACTCAATGCTTGGAACAACTTCTTAGCACATCACATATCTATGCTCGCACTCCATGATACTCACTCCAACTCTACGCCCAAGTTCATATTGACCAATGAAAATAAAAAGACCAATTCTAGACTATGCAGTGCAACTTATTCTCAATTGAAGGTTCGAAGGATGAATCCTGCTAAAAGATGCTTAGGTGTATTTAAAACCATGCGCATACATAATGTCAAAGTGATGTAATGGACAAGAAGCAGAAGCCTATATCAAGCATGAAAATTTTATCGTTGGCTGCAAAAATAGAGAAGGAGAAGTTACTGCCTTTATTTCAGTGTTACAAACACTGCGAGATTCTTTGGTCATAAGCAATCCGTTGAAGCAGCACACTTGAGCGACATCTCATGGCAACAATACACTTTCTCTTCGATCACGTTGTAAGAGCTTCTTCTGCTCAGCAAAAACAATCCAAAAACTCTCCTTGATTATGGCGAACTATGTAGAATCATTTGGACTTGCTAAGCAAGCTAACTCTCCAGCAACAATAAATATATGATCTTTTTAGTATCATGAAAGACTCTAGCATGACGGCCTTTGATATGTATGTTGACCATCTCTACTTATATTCGATGCTAGCTAGTTCATGATCACATACAAGCCATGCTGATTATCTTCCTGCAATCCATCGCAGGAGACAAAAAAGAAGATAACATGACAACCATTGACATGTATCGGGAGATGCCATATGGTCCAGTACCATTTTTGGAGAAGCAAACTCCCTCCCAAGAAGTACGATCAGTAGTGCAGTCTTGGCGACATTGATCTACATGGGTTCCAAAATAACTCGACCAATGACGATGACTGCTCCCCTGAATTACTCTTGCTATTGTGGTTAATTCCTCCCATAGTCAATTCCTTCTACAAAGCAAATCGATCGCCCAACGTACCTATCATTGTAGTCCCCCCAAAAACTATCTTTCTCCATAATCGCCATGCTACTCACCAATCAACTCGACGGTCCTCAGTTTCACTGCAATTTGCTCCAGACCCGACGTTAAATTTATATGCCTTCTCCACAAAATCAATCTTCTAATGAAGGATGCAGAACATCAGTGTTGGAGGGGAAGCCTCTGCTCTCTAAGAAACCAATGACCTAACATAACATGAGGGGGCTGAGAGAAAGAGAAGGTGAATCATGGATGCACCACCCCTTCAACCACTTTTTTTTTCTTCCCCAAAAATTTGCTTATATAGTGCTATTAAAAAGGCATAATGCCAAAGCGTCTACCAAATTTGGTATCTGGTGCTTTTTTCAGGAGTGGCTCACTGTCAAAGTAAGTATCGGCAATAAGGCCATTCACATCCAACACAAGCCACATTTTAAGCGGCATCTTTTGCTCTAGCTTCAAGTGCAAGTCTCCCTAAAGATCTTTGAAATTCCTGTGAAGCATCAAATAACTGTAAATTTCAAACAAAAGAGACGATTGTTGCTATGACAAAGGAACCGCACCACGCAAACTACATACACCAAGAAGATTGGTGAATGCAATAGAATCTTGCTTCACACTATAGTATTTCATCTCATCAAAATCCTTCATGGCCATGTCACCCTCATTATTATTAGCATATGCCTTGATCATTGCTGTCCAAGGCACAACACCTTGGGCTTGTAGCATGCCAAACACCTCCCTCCCTTCTACAATAGAAGCACATTTTCCATATGTATCCACAAGTGTGTTGGCCACAAAAAGCTCTCTTTTCAAACCCCGTTTGGTTGTTTCAGCATGTAAAAGATGGCACGTCTTTAAGTATTTTGTAACACCAACAACTTTTAAGCACAAAAGAAAAGTGATAGAATCAGGACACTCCAAAGAGGCTTCGTAGTGGTGGATGCGCGTGTCACAACAATGTGTTCTATAGACAAACGACTCTTTCATTTGATCACCAGCTTGCATTGAGAGCAAGGACACAGGACACGCTGATTAAGATAGTCCTTGCAATCTTGGACATCATGACCATCATCGTTTTCCATTTTGTCTACGTTATGACAAACAACAGGTTTTTGTTCTCATTCTCTTTTTATTTGCCTCCCTTCATTCTTCTTTACTTCTCTCTCCCCCTCTATTTCTATAAATGTTTCTTTCTCTCCCCTATCTTACCTCCCCACTCTCACTTCTTCTCTCTTTACCTTTCCATTCGCACTCGACGCATATCGCTAAAATCAAAATCAAAGATCAAAAATAAAAAACTCATAAAACAAGGCATTGAAAGGCTTTCTCTCCCCACCCCTCCTCATGCCTCTCTTCCCCCTCTACCTTTCTCTTTCTATAATTTTGTTCTCTCTAATTCTCTCGTTGTTTCCGTTTTTCTCTCTCTCTTTTTCGCTCTCTCCACTATCCTTCTTCTCTTTACTTCACCCTTTTATCGACCTATCTTTTCACTCTTCATTACATATTCTCTCCCCTTCTCTTTCTTTCTCTCTTTCTCTTTCCTTGTTTCCCCTCTCTTTGTTTCTCTCTATCCCCTCATTGTTTTCTCACTCATTCGTGTAGGAGTTCGTGAAAGTTGCTCGCCACAGGGAGAATTTGTGAGATGGGAGCAAAGAATGATGAAGAGTACTCAACACAAGATAATTACAGAGAAGAGGAAGTTTAGATACAAGACAAATGTGAAAACATACTCATTGATTAAAGGTATGGTCAAGATATATGCTCAAAAGACGCTTGGTCAAGGAGAGCTAAAGGATATGTACAAAAGACATATGAAGAGCTTTAGATTAATCTTGTGATGACAAATTTTTCATATGTGTCCTAGACACATATGAAAAGTTCTTAACCTCCTAAGATGAGGCTAAAATGTGTCCTAAAGTGGTCTAAGATTCAATTGCCTTAGTTTTAAGTGTGTCTATTGGTTGTAGTTCTTGAGATGTGGACCTCTACATAAGTTGGCATCCACTACGCATCTTGGTCATGTGGCAGGATATTATTTACTAGCATGTTAGGTGAGCAACATGAGGATGCACCAGTGATTCTACAACTAGACTACACCTGTAGTCCATCCTTGGTTATGGTACATTTGTTGTGCCACCTCTTTTCTCCTTGGCTGGTTCATACTTAGTGACTATATGTATATACATGTGGAACTTTCATATTAGTCTTTTATCATATTGTAGACTTGATTCTTTTTTGTAAAAGAAGAAAAATAATAAGAAGACGATTTTAGCTCTATCTCTATGTATTCTCAAGTCTCTATTGTTGTTTGTATGTGTGCACTTGCCTTTACCTCTCTTCGCTCTTAGTTATTTTCATGGTATTAGAGCCATTCCACAGCTACAGGGAGCTTCATTGAAGGCTAAGGCGAAGGAATTTAAGCATGTGAGCAAGCAAGCAAGCAAGAAATGGCTACAAAGCTCTTCTACCTTGCTCAACTCACCTTGGGTTATAGGATTAGGAGGATCCTAAGGCTCCCACAATTATAGTCTCCTATTGTAGTGAAACTTGCTAAGTAGAAAGAATAGTGTATATAATGTAGATGGATCATTTAGGAATTTTTTTGTGTCTTTTGGAATTTGAGGTCATTTTGGCCTCCCTTCTAAACTTACAAGTGGTCTTTACAACACTTTTTGTGTATACTGCAATTTCACCTATCTTGGGTGTTTACAGGTATAGAGATTACAAATTTTGAATATGTATGGTTTTAGCTGTTTGCTAGAACTTGTATACACAAAAGGAATCTACATACAAATTGCAAATAGCAATTATTGTTATATAATTAATAGAAAAGTTTGCATGTTTACTTGTAGTGCACCTGCTATTAGCTTGCTTTCAGATTGCAGTTTTTTGCAAATTGCTTGTTTTATTAGAATGTTTTCACAACTTCAACCTAATTGCTAGCAAGAAGCTTGATAAGAACAATTATCTTATATGGAAGTTCAAGATGAAAATTTTCTTGAAGGGCAAAGGTGTTTGGAATTACATTGAAGGAGATGTGGGGGTAACTTTCTCCTAGTATCTCCCTTAACATCCACCTTTTTCATTGGTGGACATGTATATGACAAGATCATTCTACTCTCTCAAAACAAGAATGAAATGCATTGCTCAAATAGATTGATTGGTTTAATTTTTTTTTTAAAAAGAGCATTGGCTAATGGTCTAAGCACTACAAATCAATGGCTCACTCATTGAAATCCTTACCCATTTAGTCAGTTAACATATATTGGATTAAGATAGTTTCTCTATGATTTATTATTTTTACTAAAAAATAGAATTTATATTGAATATTTAGAAACATAAAATTCCATGACTTGACTAAGCAAGTATGCTTCAACTTTTAGATAGGTGTTTGAAGGCAACCTTGAAGACTTGGTCATTTTCCCACAACGGTCTAAGGGTAACATATCTTCCACACTTCTTTGATGTGGGTAGCCACTTGTCCCTTCTCTTTTATAACTTCCATTTCTTCCTCATTTTTCATGTTGATATTCCCTTTGTATTGATGAGAGAACACCACAAGTCTTCTAGACCAATCTTCGTGTCCAGCAATCACTTTACCTTCTTGATTTACAAGAGCGCAATCAAGAACTCCCTCTCTTCTTTACATAGCTACAAATTACATGTTATCTCTTCCAACTCAAGTACTCTACATGTTAGTGTTCTAGATATCCAACCATCTCACTAGTCCCTTGTTGCCATTTTGAGGTCTTGGGTGATGGGGGAATGTTCGCAACATCAAGTTAGGGAAACATCTAGACACTTTGTAGCAACACTTTTCCTCTCATATATAACTCTCATTTTCAAATTTCCATCAAAGCTTGGACACAAGTTATCTCCATTTGTTAATGAGCACTTATGTTGTGATAGAGATTGGGAGTTGGATTTTTGCGTTGGCAAGCATTATCCTCCTAGGTAAGTGTTGTCAAATTTCACCTACATAACTTTTTTCCATTTTTCCCCATGTAGCTTCGCCTTGTGGGTAAGTAATGTCCATTTTTCCACATATATGTTTGCCTTCTCTGACATGTTTTTGACCTTGCCTTCTCCATTTCCCATCTTTCCTAGCATCCAATTGATATGCCCTAGATACCAAAAAATTGTCGTTCCTTGATTACCTCTTATAGACCAATTGAGAAATCCAATCACATGTATCTTTCGAAAAACTAGATAGAGAATATCTATCTTAAGCTTACTAATTTTACACCTCTGAACTACATAGTACTCATAAATATTAGCCCCAAATTATCCCTATAAGACAAAATTAGATTTGAGTTATCATCAACAAAAGGATGGGTGCACATTTAGGAGTTATTAGTAGAAGGAGACCATGAATTAGTCCTCTGTACACTTTGTGAAGAACACCTTGGCATGGCACATCGAGAACCACAAACCCAACCAAGAGAGGCTGCAAATAGCTTGTTGGCTACAAAAACCTACAAGAAAATTCTCCTTCTCACTAAGAATCCATGCCTCAAAACATAAGAAAAATGGCACACAAGAGATTGATAAATGCTTCCATCCTCACTCTCTTCCTCTTCTTGACTCTCCATGAGAACTTGTAAAGGAGCACAAGAGAGAAAGAAACCAGAATGAGAAATGAGAGTTATGCCAAATGAGGAGAGAGGGAAATGAATTGTAAGGTGAGAAGATAAAGGAAGAGAGAGATGTGACCACCTCAACCTCCCACCTCCTCAAATCCCATAGTTGCAACCACCTCCTTTTCCTTTCTTGAATTATAAAATCAAGTTGCATACATTGGCTAAGGAATAGAAGACCCTTGATTTTCAGAATGGGACAAAGGTGTTTGACCTTTTCTTTTCCTTTCATGCTCTAAATTGTGATCCTTTGGACCCACACTTTTACATTGCTTCATAAATGATTTTTTTGACAAGAAGTACAAAAGCAAAGTGTCACTTTTATGAAAGATGTTCCCATGTTGAGCACACTTTTGTACCTTTATTTGCACATATTTCTTGGTTATCATTCCTCCTACACTTAAGTGTGAAGTGTCCCCATGAACAAATTGGAGAATAACCACAATCAAGTGTAGCAAAAAACTTCATTGTCATCTTTGATATTCTTTTCTTTATTGTCTTTGAATTGCCATCGGATAGGGAAAGAGAATAACACATAAAAAGAAAGACACAGCTAGTCATAAAGTGTAGGTTTGAAAGCACACCAAACAAAAATCACATGTAGATCACAAAGGATAGGGTTTTCTCACAAATTGAACACAAGGTCAACATCACACTTGAGATAGGAAAGAAACAATAACCACACCATGAAGCTCTAAAAAGAGACCCGAAAAAGATACCACAAAAAAAAAAAGCACCCTTACAAAGGATTTTACAATGGAGCTCTCCCACCCAAAAAGATAAATGAAAAAAAAAAAGTGAGGGAATGTTTTATTAAGGATAAATCTAAAAACTGAAACAAAACAAAGTCATGGCTTGTGTGGATTGATGAGCATGGGAACTCTTTGGGGGTGAGGGAAGGCACAAAAATGAATAAAACTAAGTGTGTGAACAAGGTTTTCTAAAAAGAAAATAGGTTGTTGAGATTAAATGATTTATGTTAATGTTCATCTTGGATTAAAATTTGAGGATAAGGTAAGAAGATGTCTAGTCATCATGATGCCACGTGAAGGAAAAGAGATGTTGGTGTCACAACACCACATGGAGGAAGAAGAAGCATGTGGAGGAGGATCAGAGAAATTTACTATAACTACTGTGCAGATGTGATACGGTCATGATGGCTCTAGCAAAAGCTGCCACATGGACATGGCAGACAGAGAGCATGTCTTGAATGGTTTACAGGTCTTCATTAGTGTTGCTACCTCCATTGTCCTCACCAACAATAATGAGCGGCTTGGAGCCTTGCTTGTGTTCCTCCTCCTCCATGACCTATACAATTAAGGATGATTGTATTCCAACAAAAGTGAATATGGCGCACTCTCATACTCTGATTAATATGTTGCTTGACAGTAGGTCTATAGGCCTTTTGTATGTGTCTAAGTTGCTCAAGTCTTACAGAAAAATCTAAGAACATAGATTTTGTCTAAGTTGCTCAAGTCCTGCACATCAACAGCATGGCCAACCCAAGGGAGCCAAAAGTGACTCCTTATGGAGAGCAGAGGATGTGCAATCCCATTTGCATTTATTCAATCCATTATAAGGGTACAATCTTGATTCGGAATTCTTTTAGAAGAGACAAAGGATAGCTTCAAAATGGTAGCATGCTTCAAGATAATGAGGCACTGTCGACGAGAGAGAGGGGCGTACAATTGTTGACTCATATGCAGGGTAGCAACATGAAGCTTTTGGATAGCCTCATTGACTTCATCTCCTTCATTCTCCATTAACAACACAAACAATTGTCTTCACCCCTTTCTATTTTCGCAAATTGTAGCCAATGAAAATAGCATTCCATAGTCAAAATGTAGCTGCAAATCCATCTCTTGCAAGCTTCATAGATAGGCCAATGCACCAAATGAAGAGTACCCTACCATGGCACATCGAGAACCACAAACCCAGCCAAGAGAGGCTGCAAATAGCTTGTTGGCTACAAAAAAGTGCAAGAAAATTCTCATTCTCACCAAGAATCCATGCCTCAGAACACACAAGAAAAATGTCACACAAGAGATTGATAAATGCTTCCATCCTCACTCTCTTCCACTTACTTACTCTCCATAAGATCTTGCAAAGGAACACAAGAGAGAAAGAAACAAGAATGAGAAATGAGAGTTATGCCAAATGAGGAGAGAGGGAAATGAATTGTAAGGTCATAATATAAAGAGAGAGATGTAACCACCTCAACCTCCCACCTCCTCAAATCCCACGGCTGTGACCACCTCATTTTCCTTTCTTGAATTATAAAATCAAGTTGCATACATTGGGTAAGGTATATAAGACTCTTCATTTTGAGAATGGAGCAAAGGTGTATGACCTTTCCTTTTCCTTTCACAATCTAAATTGTGATCTTTTGGACCCACACTTTTATGTTACTTCATAAATGATTTTTTTGACAAGTAAAAAAGCAAAGTGCCACTTTTACAAAAGATGTTCCCATGTTGAGCACAGTTTTGTGCCTTTATTTGCACATATTTCCTGGTTATCACTTTGACATCCATCATCTTTAGTGGATCACCAACTATGGTAAAGAGAATAGGTGCGAGAAAAAATCCTTGTTTGACTAATCTCCTTAAACTAAAAAGGGTGGGATATGCGTACATTGACCCCCACTTTAGTGGCTACATTGCTGAAGAGTATATTCACCATATAGAAAAGTCATCTCCCCATTCCTAGTCTAGCCATGACTGTAATGAAAAAATCCCTCCAAAACCTATTGTAGACCTTCTCTAAATCTAGATTGATGATCTCCAAGTTTCCCTCACTTTGTATTGCTATTCAATGTTAGCCATTCAATTGAGGATTTTATTATGTATTTTCCTTCCATAGAGGAATCCATCTTGAGACTTATATAGAACCTTTGGTAGTATGAACTTCACTCTTCATGCTATCACCTTTGCAATGATTTCATGGATCACATTTAAAATGCGAGGGGGATATATGTGTTTGGTTTATCTTGAAACCAAGACTTGGGGAGTAGTTGAATTCTTCTTTTATTTTAGCAAAGCTAGGGATCTCACCTCTTGAAGTTCCTACATAAGCATTGGCAAAGGCTCATAAGTCTCTGCCAATTGATATCCTAGACGGTCTCATATACCTCAAGTGAAAGATACCAGTCCAAACTGAAAATTTTCCAATTTTTATTTTTCTTAACACATAGTGGAGTTCCTCCTTTGAAATCGTTTTGGCTACTAGTAAGGACACCTCAATGAAGAAAGTAGATTGCACTAGTTTCAAGAATGGATAAACTAGAATTGAATATTTAGGCTCATCAATAGGTGACCAGCCATCTCTATTGGATTGGTGGTCTAGCTACTTTGCAAAGATTTTGAGCCATATTTATGGTACAACTTACCATCCTCCTTGATTGGCTAATCTTGTAGGTTGTTAACACTAGTCTTTATGCAAAGCAAAGGACATCCACAATCATGTGGGAAACATCCAACAAATCATACATCCTCTTCAAGTGATTCAATTTTTCCTTCTCACATGTAATCATGGTACAATTTACATACAACACATTAGCCTCTAATAGCATCCTATTTGAGTCCCTTGCCAAGATGGTACACTCGTGTGAAATTTTTCCTTTCAAAGTTTCCTAAAGCTCTAATCTATTCATGGATGCAAGAGGGCCATACATTCATAAATACCTAATCACTCCTCCCTTTCCTCTACTTGAAGAAGAGTAAAAACACACATAGCTAGGAAGGTCTACTAGTTGGATTTATTCATTGGTGAGCATTAGCCCTAGCATGGCCAATGCATTAGGTTTCTTAGCCCTTAGCAACCTTCTCCTAGCTTTCTAAACATAGGCCTTTAAAAGTCCATGAGATGAGGTTAAATTCTTAATTAGAGGTTCTAACTGTAGATTGAATCACCATCATGATCCAATATCTCATCTTTGTTAGTCAAAGGATCATACACATTCCTATCAAGAAAAGTTAATCTAGCCAGTAAGAGCTACATCCATACATGTGACATACTTTCTGCTACATAGGGGTGCATGCCTACATACGAGACACACATACACACAAACATAGACTTTTTTGAAAGATGCAAAATTAAAATTTACCAATTGCACTCATTATGCAAATGAAATTTTTATAAAGAAAGGCATGCATAAATGGGGATTTGGAGCTCATCCTACAAAAAGCTATCAAACCCAATATTCATGTCCTAGAATAAAACTACCAATAGTCAAGAGAAATATTGAGCTCCATAAGGCTTTTAATTCTTAGAGGTGGTATACCATTTGAAGATAGCTATTGTGGAAGGCTAGGTCTGGCAATGTTCCTCTTGGGATGTTGGCACCAAAATAGAGATATGACGTAATGGGACAGAGAAAGAAAGCCTATAGAATAGAAAGAAGAGGAAGAGGAGGAGGAGAATGTGTAGTCTACTGTCCCGTGTGCTTATATATATATATATATATATATATATATATATATATATATATATATATATATATATATATATATATATATATATATATATATATATAAGAGAGAGAGAGAGAGAGAGAGAGAGGGGGGGCTGGGCACCTGGTCTAGCTTGATGATCAAGACCTGCAATATGGACATGTTTTGTGCATTAGTGTGCTTAAATCTAGAGGCAAGTTATGCATGTTGTGCTTCATTACATCATTAGTACATTAGAAGTCGATATGTTTCATACTCCTATATAACTTCTCGATTCTTATTGTTATTTTATTAGTTAATTGTATCTTGCATGATGTTCATCTACACAGTTAATGGCTTGTATGTTTCATCATTCGGATTCTTATCATGATAGCCTGGAAGATAATCGATGCACATCTCCAAAGTGACAACTGGTGCTACCTTGCAAGTTGCTCGACCCAGTACGACACTGCTCTGGAGGTTAGTTATGCATGATGTACACTGCTTCATCATCTTCATTAATTACATAATTGCTTGGCACTCAAATTGTAGGCTGATTTTATTACTCAACTAGTCAATGTTAAGCATCGCTTGCCAATACATTAGATGTTGATATATTTAATACACCCATATTACTACTTGATTATTATTGTTATTTTATTATTTTGTATCTCATGGCCTTGTTCATCTACATAGTTGATGGCCTATATATTTCATCATTTTGAGTCAAACACTATATTAGGGAGTTTAGAAATTTTCATATACTTTAGGAATATTTGGTCACATAGTCAAATTGTTACCTCCTTCCTTGAAGATGAAACTTTTTCTAGATATTATGTAGATGACAGTACCAAGTTCCATCTTCAAAAAAGGGATTAAGATTTAGCCATATGGTCAAATATTTATATCTAATTTTAGAGTGAAACTTGGGAGATTTCCAGATTCTCTAACATAGTGTTTTCATATCATGAGAGCCTAGAAGGTTCATGCAGATCTATAGACTTATGTGTGCTACCTTGCAATTAGTTGTTGGACCTACAACAAGTTGTCTTAGTCAAAGATTCATGCTTCTGTCTTCTTTCGAGAGAGATAGGTAAGTAAAGCACTAGAGAGAGATATATGATGTGTTTTGAAAACTTTTGTAAGGTTAAACCACCTTAGCTATAGTGTATGTAAATGGACATTTCATAATATGTTATTACAAGGATTTCTAATTAAAATAAGCATAAAGACAATATAGTATTTCAACAAATTACTAATATACCCTTTGTTAAGTAGTAGACTCCTCACTCCCACTTACCCCATATGGGCTTCACTGAACCCCATACATTCAATACTTCTAAGAAATTTCACTGAATCCCATATGGCCGCAAAGGGTGAACTCCTCCTTGGGACGAGATGTCACCTCCCTGGATAGAAAATTTGCCGGCCGCACCCAATGTTTTTGTATATGATATTCAATTAGTTTACAAATACAATGCATGATTGATATACACTTTTCTTACCGTTTGCTCAAAATCTGAGATTGCGTGATCAATGATCTTTGATTGAAACTCGTCGAAGCATTGTACGTATTCTATAGACGTTACGACAAAAAAATTGTTTTTGTTATCATTCTTTTTTTCTTTCTTAAATTGTTTGAGAAGGTATTTCTTCTCTTGTAACTCAACAAAATTAACGTATGTAAAGTCTCCACCCACCCACAAATTAACGTATGTCAGAGTGTTTCCCATCTCGTGGTATTGCACTAGACCTCACTAGACCTCGCCACCACCACCACCACCACCACCACCACCACCACTATTACTACTAGAAACAAGAAAAGAAGAAAAAGAAAAAGATCTTACCCTCTCTTTGTTTTTAATCCATTCATTCTCTTCTCTCCCTCCATCTCTCTCTCTTTCTCTCTTTATTTATTATGTTGTATATTTATTCCCTCTCTCATTCCTTCTTTCTTTTTCTCTTCCTCTCCCTCTCTCATTTCCTTTAACAAAACATCTCTCTCTCTCTCTCTCTTTCTTTCTCTCTCTCTCCCTCCCTCCCTCTCTCCCTCTCTCTCTCTCTCTCTCTCTCCTCCTTCTACCACTACCACTACCACTACCACCACCATGACTACGATGACTACGACTACCACAACAACAACAAACAAGAAAAGAAAAAATTAAACAAAAACTACCACAAAAACAACAAACAAGAAAAGAAGAAATTCAACAACAACAACAACTACCACTACCACTACCACTACCACTACCACTACCACTACCACTACCACTACCACTACAACAAAAAGAAAGAAGAAATAAAACAACAACAACAACAACAACCACTACCACTACCACTACCACTACCACTACCATAACAACAAAAATAAAGAAGAAATAAAATAACAATAATAACAACAACAAAAACTACTACTACTGCTGCTGCTACTGCTACTGCTACTGCTACTGCTACTGCTACTGCTACTGCTACTGCTACTGCTACTGCTACTGCTACTGCTACTACTACAAGAAAAGAATAAATTAAAGAACTACTACTACTACAAATAAGAAAATAAAAAATTAAAGAACTACTACTACTACCACCACTACTACTACTACCACTATAAACAAGAAAATAAGAAATTAAAGAACTACTACTACTACTATTGCTACTACAAATAAGAAAATAAAAAATTAAAGAACATGATCTTACCCTTTCTTTGTTTTTTATTCATTCATTCTCCTTTGTCACTCCCTCTCTCTCTCTCTTTCTCTCATTCTCTATTATATTTAATGTTTTTTCCTCTCTCTCTCGTTCCTTCTTTCTTTTTCTCTCTTTCTCTCCCTCTCTCATTTCCTCTCTTTCTCTCTCAATACACATGATTTTTAACAAAAATAAGTAAAAGAAATAAAGAAAAAACAAAAACAAAGCAAGACGGAACAATGCACTCTCTGCAAAGACCCGAGGATGGATTCGACGGCTCCTCTTTGCAACGGTGGGTCCTCTTTACCCTCCGTACACTTCCTCCTGTTCTTCGCAAACGGTGGCGGCGGCGGCGAGAAGCTCTCCTTCTCCCTCTTTCTCTCTTTTTATCCCTCTCCCTCTCAAACGTAAGATGCAACTCGCTCTCCCTTTCACTCTCTCTTTTGTTCGTTCAAGCAAAATGACGTGCTCACGTTTTGGCCCGTTTTTTTCCGAATGAGTACCATCACTATTTGCGTCGCATTTGCGATGCAAATAGCAACGCCGCTAATTTGCATCGAAAATGGCTATCGCTATACTCATGTATCCTTGTAGTAAATGCCTCTCAACTTCCATTATAAGTCTAAGCAAAGATGTCATGAAATTTCTAAATCAAGAACATATAGTCCTTTCTTTCTTCCAAACTGAGCATTGACCCTAATTTAATTGGCCATGCATTATTTATCATACCAAGGTCTAGCACAATTATGTCTGTGTCTCTTATCCTCTCTTGAGCTTCTATTGGCTCATTCAAAGTTACTTGATAGATATCCACTGCATTGTACCCCTCATTGGATTCATCGCTTGATGATGACTCATTAGCAGATGGAGCATCTAATGTATCTAACTTTGACAAGGATAAAGGAACTCTCTCACTTTGAGTAGATTTGAGATAGGCATCTACTACTACATATCTAACATCTCTGCCAAAGATCAACCGACCAGTGGATATATCAACTTGACAGTCGTCTTGTAAGATCCATGGCCTGCCTAGCAGTACTTGATAACTAGGCCATCTTACAAAGCTAATGACCCTAAAGTCCAAAACACATTCCACATTAGCGACAGTTGCATGGGCTTTAGTAATGCAATCTTTAGGTTGTCTTAAACTCTCATTAGTCATTCAGAGAATCATGGAGGCATATTTTTTATCTCTAACCCTAGCATCTCCATCAATTCCAAACTCATAATGTTGACGGAGGATCCCATGTCTACAATGGCATGATCCACTAGTATTCCATCAGGGTATGCTACTACCCTTGGACAATGCTTTTCAACATGCTCTAATCAATCATCTCCTACTTGTGCTATTTCCAAGGGCTCAATGATATACCCAATGCATAGAATCTGCTTAAACTCTTTTGGAGACAACTTAATTAACTGCAAGAGGTTAACATCTGGCTTAAATTTGCAAAGAGAACTTGCTAAATCAAATTCACGATAGCTAGCAAGAGCTCAATTTTCTCACCAAACCATTCTCTCCGTTAGTCTTTGAATAGCCTTTGCTACCTCTTTCTTGGCTTTCACCTTCTTTTTTTTTGGCAATTCTTTATTCTTATTGGGGTCGACTTTACCATCAATAACTTTTAAAGGTCCACCTTCCATATCTGGATTAAGGACTTGCATTCCCTTATCATCTTGCTTGGGATTTCTCTCGACAAGTTTTACCTTTTTTTTATCGGCTTCTTTACCCTTTTGACCTCTCGTAATGACGCACAGATTAGAAGCTTCAATGCCATGACACAAATAGCTTCTATAAGACTAACTCCACTGCCACTAGGTAGCTACTCTACCATAGCTTTCCCTATTTGTAGTATTTGAATCTGTCCCTCATCTTGATGGAGATTATTTCCTTTTGCTCGATGGTTAACCTGACCTGGATGTTTACTTCCTTGTGATAGAGAGAGATAATCTTGCACCAATAGGTACTAGCTAAGTAGTTGGACTTCCCGCATATGTCACATTTAATGTTTGGACAATTCCTAGGGAAGTGTTGGCCGCCACACTATTTACAGCTAAATCTTGAGGGGACACCCTCTTCAGGGTGTCGACTCCCTATCAACTGTTTTTGCTTCTTAAGAAAATTGACATCAATAGCTATTTATCTATATTGTTCAGTGATCATGTCAGTATAGTGCTTCATCATATCCTTAACTTCACCAAGGATATTTGAGATACTTGACTAATAGCTACAATTATCTACTTGTCGTTCCATCGGCCTAACCACTTGATTAGGAATTGGATGCTAATTTCGTGGAACAATGATAGGAGTTATCACTTGGCTTTCAACATTTGGTAGAGCCATCATCTGACTAGCCATAGGCATGGTCACATTGGGAGGAGGCAACAATATGGGCACATTTTGAATCATGCTATGTCTCCCATTAGGAGTACTCATGGATATCACTTGACCTCCGTTCATTAGTACCAAAGTATTTCCAACACCTAGACTCAGATTCCAGTTTGCCATAGAGGTATAAGCCACTTGTAATCATGATTCTACCTCCTCTAATCTTGTAATAACCGTATCAATATTAGCAAGAGCGACATCGCTCAGCTACACTTGAATGTTAAAGTCCATCCCATTCAAAAAGTATTGCAATTGAGTAGCAGCAACAGTTAGAATAGGAATGTAGGTTTGCAACTTATGGAATACTTCCTTCAGTTTCTTGGCATACCCACGAATATTCTCATGATGTTCTTGATGTGTTACATTGAGAACATGTAGACGGACAATGCCTACTGACCTTCCCTTTCAAGGGCAAACTCTCTTCAAAATGCCACAAAGAAGAAGTCAATCAAAGTTATGGTTCTAGTCTCTAGGCTGTGATACCATACTGAAGCTCGTCCTTTCAGAGTCATACTAAAGAACATCATCAAGTATGTTAAAGCATTGCAATTGCTACTAATGTTATGATTGCAATTCCTACTGATGTTGTTGTTACTGTTGCTACATATACATGTTAAAGCATTGCAAAAGTTGCCTCATATCATTCATAGACTCAGAAATTCTTGTAAAGCCCAAAGAATCTTCCATCTTGCAATCTTGATGTGGCTTTTTACGTCTGTCTCACCAAATATGTTGAGGGCTTTTGTGATAAGCCTCAATCTGTAGTAGGGAATCAAAAAGAGAAATTACAAGATAGAAGAATAGTAGTTTTAGACCAAGAGAGGCCCCGTATATTCAATGCCATGCTTCTGTAAGACAAAAAACATTGATCAAGACAAAATTTAGCTCACTATTTCCCATGCTTCCTTTGATAGAACAACTTTCTTGATTTACCCTAAATTGCAGTCTTGATGAGAACCTTACTTTTTGAGTGATGATCTAAAGTTGTGCTATCATCATTAAAAAAAGTGTCATGTTATCATCCCTTTTCCCACTAAATATTGAGCTCTCGTGTTGAATCAGTTGCTTCAAGTTGCAACCATAATGTGGATTCTATACATGAAATTTTGACTTAATTATAGTCCTTTTTGGGGAGGTTAGTCATGAACATATGTATGCATCGCCTGGGTTCAAAACAATGTATTTTTACAATATCATTTATATATATTTTTTAACATACAAAAGGATATAATATAAAGGAGTTGTTTACAAATTGAATAGAAAAGGATTGTATTTTATTTAAGAAAGAATCAAAGATAAGGATACACATAGTGAACCCTTGAGTCGCGGACTTATAATAATCAAAGCAATGGGAATGACAACACAATCTAGTAATTGTACTCTATCTTGATTCTAGAGATAAGTTTCTTTATGACCTATATGCACCCATAAACCATCTCTTTTTCAAAGCCTCCATCACTCTAGAATATATCTCACTATACCCATGTAGTACATCCTTGGTTATGGCACATTTATTGTACCACCTCTTTTTTCCTTCCTAGGGTAAAAATAGAGAGGGATGGAGAGAGAGAAATAGGGGGAGAGAAAAAAGGAGGAAAATAAAGAGAAGGATGAAAAAATAGAGAGGGGAGGGAGAGAGAAGTAGAGAGAGGCTAGGGAGGGAGAGAGAAAGAAATAAATACAGAGAATAAGAGGAGAGGGGAAGAGAGAGAATTAAAAAATAGAGAGAAAAAAAAAGAGAAAGAGAAGAGGCATAGTGATAAAGAAAAATGAGAAAAAGGGAGAAATAGAGGAAGGGAGGGAGGGAGGGAGGGAGGAGAGATAAAAGAAAAGAAGAAAATATGTATAGAGAGAGAGAGAGAGAAAGAGAGAGAGAGAGAGAGGAGTGGGAGAGAGAAAAAGAGGGAGGGGGAGGGAGAGAGGGGGACACAAAGAGATGTAGAGAGAGGGAGGGGGAGAGAGAGAGAGAGAGAGAAGAAGAGAGAGAGGAAGGGAGGGAGAGAGAGGCAGCTCCTTGCCTCAATACATAACCCTAATTTGATCATTTGACTCTCTTGTATCACTGAATAAAGTATAAAGGATAAGTATTTCAAGTAGTAAGCCACTGATTTGCAGTGCCAAGACCCTCAGTCAACCCTCATTTTTCAATTTTTTTTTAATTGATCAATCCATTCATATCATTATAGGTTGAGCAATTTATTTTAGAAATGCATTTCATCTATATTTTCATAGAGCAAAAACCTCTTGCCACATGTATATATCCACTAAGAAAAAAAGCTGGATGCAAAGGGAGATACTGGGACAAAAGAGACATGATCCTACCTCATTATTGAATATTCCAAAAGGATGAAACCAATAAAATCTGGTTAAGTTTAAGAATTATCCCCCATTGGACACTCAGTTTATGACTGAGAGAGAACAACAAGACTTTCTAGATCTTCTTAAGGACTATGTATCCCCTCTACAGTTGAGGTCAAATGTTTAGAAGCTAGAGGGATGTCACTAAATTGATTCCTTATTACGCATTATCCATTTAATAAATTCATGTCAATAAATTAATGACTCACTTTTGTTTAAGTGTTGATGATGATCTAGCATGGCCATGAGACCATTTAGAGACCAATATTCCTAGTGTATCACTTTATGGGGTGATCAAAGCACTGTGACGGGGATATCTGGTACAAGCAACACTACAAGTTATGAAGGGGGAAAGAAGTGTCTGCCAAGTGTAAGAGTGTACACAAGAACCAAGGAGTTATACACAAATGAAGATGGATTGAGTTCTAAGAAGAGGAAGTGCATTAGCATTGTGCTATGTATTTATGTGTGCATCCAAGGACACCTGGGAATGTTTTACTTGTGTGTAATGAGCATTGCATTCATTTGGGGTCATCCTCTCCCCTAAAAGTCAAGGTTTAAGGTCTTTTCTTTCATTAAGAAAGACGAGAGAGGGAATTCTCTCACTAAGAAAGATGAGAGACGTGATCCTCTGGAAGTGAGCAGAGAAGTGATTTTCTCTTTCTAAGGTCTAAAATGACACAAGCTTTTGTGTGGAATTCAATCTTAAGGTTGAGGCCCAAGGCAATTTGAACTCTCCTTATCTATGACTCAAAGTGGTTGCATGGACCACAAGTTAAGAGTACAGTTAAAAAATTTATTTTCTTTTAAAATCCACTTTTAAAATATCTCACAATAGAAAAACGATCTCTAAAAAATGAGACACGTGAGTTATCAGAAACAATGAGATCTACAACTTTTGTGTTGGACGTTTTTTCATCCAAACAACACACAAAGAGATATCTCGAAATTAGTGCTGTAGAGTGGAACAACCACATCTTGCATGAAGAACAACTCAACTCTCTCTCCAAGAAGAGAAGCTCTTGAAAGCCTATAAAAGAGAAGGCTCTCTTTGGGTGTGAGAGAGGGGTGAAGGAAGCATCCCTTTGCATGTATCCAAGAGGAGAAGAGAAGGTGCAAGTGCTGCGAAAGCCCTGCTGAAATCAAGTTCCCCCTGTTGAAATCAAGTTCCAAGAGGAGAAGAGAAGGTGCAAGTGTTGCGGAAGCTCTGCTGAAATCAAGCACCAAGAGGAGAGCCCTACACATATTGTATAGGAGAGAAGGAGACTCAAGAAGGATCAAAAGGTGCCAACTTCCAAGTTGTGCAAGTATTAGCCAGTTGTATACTGTGCAAGGAACCATGATCTTGTTTCCAAGATCTACAAGTAAGAACTGGCTTATGTGTAACGGAGGAGCTTGCTCCTTGTCAATAATATAACTCCACAAGAGGGGGGGACTGGCCCATCTTCTAGTCCCTGGTGTGTTGCCAATTTCTCTACCTCTCTCTCTACATCTTTCTTTTCTCTCATTTATTCTCCCTCTGTGCCAACATAATATTCACCATATACATTTTAAGTATATAAGAAATCCGAGCGTGTATCTTCGATTTTATAACACTTATACTTAGCAGACACTTCTTTCCCCCTTCATAACTTGTACTACATGTACCAGATATCCTTGTCACAGTGGTTTGATCACCCCATTAAGTGATGCACTAGGAATATTGGTCTCTAAATGGTCTCATGGCCATGCTAGATCATCATCAACACTTAAACAAAAGTGAGTCATTAATTTATTGACATAAATTTATTAAATAGAGAATGCGTAAAAAGCGATCAATTTAGTGACACCTCACATCATTCCTTTACAAGCTAGTTGTCTGGCCTACCTACTTGAACTCTCTGGCCAAACTAGAGTCCAATCCGAATTTCTACTATTGGTGGATTCTAGACCCTTCTCTTATTATACATAAATAAAAACCATTCATTCTAATATATATAACAATAACATTATAAAAATCAAAAACTTAGAAAAATTTTACCTCACATGCTACCTTCTCTCCCAAGCTAGGAAGCTTGACTCAATTTTGCAGAGGGAGGGAGAATGATGACTAATGATAATGTCCATGCTGACAAATGACCAACAAGAAACTTATGAAAACCAACCAACCAACCAAGGCTGCCAAACAACTAATAGTTATTGTAATAAGATTATAAGAGATGGATAAGTTAAGACTTTTAATTGCGCAATGATATGTAGGTATAAAATATTGGTGCAACATTATTTTTCATATAAATACGGAAGCATAACTTGAGATTTTATGGAGTAACTCATGAGTATTTCCATGGCTTTGTAGGAATTAGAATAGCCTAGAATTGGGAACAAGCCCATCCTCATCAAAGACTCTCTTAACAAATACAAGAATATATTATTGGTCCTATAGTAGACCAACATTGGCATTAAAGTGAGCATGTACAAAGTGGAATATATTCAATTTCAGAGTACAAGTCATTTGGACAACCTAATAACACATCGCCAGTCACTTTGGGAATTGATAGCAAAATATAAATTGGGTACCTATGTTAGAGCCTCATGCAACCCCATCCATTTTCATGTGAAGCCAACATCTACTACTACCACCTAGAAAATAAAGCCTTCAAGTTGAAATTTAACATAAAGAATGGAGAACATTGGTAGACCCAAGAGACTGTCATCAAACTTGCTATGAAAATAGTAGAAAAAACTTTAGGCATAAAAAGAAAATTGGGAAAACATGTGAAGGTAAAAAGGCTAATAGGAGTACCCCAATAATGGAAAGGCCAAGATATAACCCAAAAGGGGGTGCTCTTGCCTATTGTACAAGATCAGGATTTGAAAGTCATAGCACAGGTGCTTCACCACCTCTTCACATACAACAATCCCACAACCAGCCAATGTAGGATTCCCAAATCAAGGAAGTCAAAGAGCAAATGGTCATGCTTGTGGTAGCACAAATGCCTAGATCCATTCAAGTCTCTCATCTATCACATTCATTATGCACACTCACATTTTCTCTTCAGATCATATGTTAAGAGTAACTCTGTGGCATCCCATTATCCTAGAAAACACACTAGCTAGGTATTGAGACAACTTGTCACTGCATCATAAACTACAACAATTATTCTAGGCCTCATGATATAATCAGCAATCCATGTATATTGCTTGGCTCACTACAGAAGATGACCCTCCTAACCTCCATAGAGACATGGAATGCAAAGCTTATCTCTCTCACATAGCTCAGGCCCCTTAAGCATCTTGATTGTCAACTTGGCAGCCTCACCACAATATTTACCAATATGTGGATTACAACAAGACCCTCTTCAAAGCAAGTTAATCCCTCTAAACACACAAGCAACCTTGACATGGATAACATCTCCCTGAAATCACCCTAGCTCCTTCTCTCATTTCATGCAAGTTGAATAGGGGTTGTAAAATATGGAGGTTCACCATAGGATGCCACCCTACTCTTTCTCAATTCTCAAGCCAATTTTGATGAGGATATATTACTTCACACTAATTTTAGGATCACCCATCAGCACTTAGAACCTCATAGTGAAACTTTAAATGTTGCTTATCATGCAGCACATTGATGATATAGTCTATTAACCTTTCATATTATGTTTTTGCTTTATTGCTATATGTAGTCCCTTTCATAGTTGTATTAGAAATATTTACCCTACCTAAGGAGAGCTAATCAACCTGAGAGTGAGGAGAAGTAATTCTCACTCTCACAAGATCATGCAAAGATGTACAAAAACACATGCATTATCTATTATGCAAGCCTTCTCCATCGTTGAACAGTTGTACATGGATAGGGCTTGCTTCTTGTTGCTAAAATGGAAGAAAGAGCTTGAAAAGGAGGTGATGTAATGAATTTACAGGCTTGCTGTCCTGTAAAACAACAGTGATAGAAGAGGGAATATGGAGGAATTGATAATGGAGAAGTGGGGGATGATGATGGGGATGGATGGGGCCAGTTTCTGGCTATCTATGGGTGCTATACATGAGTTTACAGCAAAGAAAAATGATGCTGAATGAAAAAAAACGAGCTCTTATTTATAGGAGAGGGAAGAGCTAGTACAAAAGGGGAAAGTGGAGTAGCACAAGACAAGTGTCCAACCACATGTCATGAGATATGACAAGTGGTGGGACACTTGGAAACTTGTGTGACAAGTGTCTTGACACTTATCTCTTCTCTATGGCCTTCCTTTTTGGGTTGAATACTGTCAAGAATAGAAACAACCAAATTTAGTAAGCACAGTTAGAGTACAGAACTTATTATTTTTAGAATGACATCCCTATTTTTTAGGACTAGCATTTTTAGGCTAATTCGAGGCTCCTAAAATTTAGGGACCTCCTAAAATTTAGGGACCCCCCCCCTAATATGGGTGTCATATGAAAGCTTTTTCCATGTACATCGCAAAAATGGTATCCGAATCTTCATATGACTTTCCTGTGCAAAGAAATGTGCATTTCAAGCTTTCAGCCCACACATGCACATTATACAAGCATTTCATGATCATGCCATCTTGTTGATTGTAACTGTCTGTTCTGGTGGATCTAGCCCACACTTCAAGGCATCAATCCTTTCTGTGTGCGAGTCTAACCCTGATATGCGTGAGTTCTAGTCACAGGTGGCCAATCGGGCCATATAGGTGGAAGTGTGAACTATCTTTTCTCTAACCCACCGCGTGGGTCCACCATAACCTGTGACCACTCATCAGTGGCCAGCTCCAATGCACTTTTCTTTATATCTAATTAGTGCAAAGGACATAAATTTAATAGATCATTATATAGACAAATTAATGAAAAAGGATACAAATTCTGTTTCTATAGAGTTGTGACAGCCCTCAAATTAATGAAAAAGGATACAAATTCTGTTTCTATAGAGTTGTGACAATCTATCGGGAGATGCCATATGGTCTAGTACCATTTTGGAGAAGCAAACTCCCTCCCAAGAAGTACGATCAATAGTGCAATCTTGGCGACATTGATCTATATGGGTTCCATAATAACTCGACCAATGACGATGAGTGCTCCCCTGAATTACGCTTGCTATTGTGGTTAATTCCTCCCATAGTCAATTCCTTCTACAAAGCAAATCGATCGCCCAACGTACCTACCATTGTAGTCCCCCCAAAAACTATCTTTCTCCATAATCGCCATGCTACTCACCAATCAACTCAACGGTCCTCACTTTCACTGCAATTTGCTCCATACCTGATGTTAAATTTATACGCCTCCTCCACAAAATCGATCTTCTAGTGAAGGATGCAGAACATCAGTGTTGGAGGGGAAGCCTCTGCTCTCTAAGAAACCAATGACCTAACATAACATGAGGGCTGAGAGAAAGAGAAGGTGAATCATGGATGCACTACCCCTTCAACCACTTTTTTTTCTTCCCCAAAAATTTGCTTATATAGTGCTATTAAAAAGGCGTAATGCCAAAGCGTCTACCAAATTTGGTATCTGGTGCTTTTTTCAGGAGTGGCTCACTGTCAAAGTAAGTATCCGCAATAAGGCCATTCACATCCAACACAAGCCGCATTTTAAGCGGCATCTTTTGCTCTAGCTTCAAGTGCAAGTCTCCCTAAAGATCTTTGAAATTCCGGTGAAGCATCAAATAACTGTAAATTTCAAACAAAAGAGACGATTGTTGCTATGACAAAGGAACCGCACCATGCAAACTACATACACCAAGAAGATTGGTGAATGCAATAGAATCTTGCTTCACACTATAGTATTTCATCTCATCAAAATCCTTCATGGCCATGTCACCCTCATTATTATCAGCATATGCCTTGATCATTGCTGTCCAAGGCACAACACCTTGGGCTTGTAGCATGCCAAACACCTCCCTCCCTTCTACAATAGAAGCACATTTGCCATACGTATCCACAAGTGTGTTGGCCACAAAAAGCTCTCTTTCCAAACCCCGTTTGGTTGTTTCAACATGTAAAAGATGGCACGTCTTTAAGTATTTTGTAGCACCAACAACTTTTAAGCACAAAAGAAAAGTGATAGAATCAGGACACTCCAAAGAGGCTTCGTAGTGGTGGATGCGGGTGTCACAACAATGTGTTCTATAGACAAACGACTCTTTCATTTGATCACCAGCTTGCATTGAGAGCAAGGACATAGGACACGCTGATTAAGATAGTCCTTGCAATCTTGGACATCATGACCATCATCGTTTTCCATTTTGTCTACGTTACGACAAACAACAGGTTTTTGTTCTCATTCTCTTTTTCTCTTTTTATTTGCCTCCCTTCATTCTTCTTTACTTCTCTCTCCCCCTCTATTTCTATAAATGTTTCTTTCTCTCCCCCATCTTACCTCCCACTCTCACTTCTTCTCTCTTTACCTTTCCATTCGCACTCGACGCATATCGCTAAAATCAAAATCAAATATAAAAAATAAAAAACTCATAAAACAAGGCATTGAAAGGCTTTCTCTCCCCACCCCTCCTCATGCCTCTCTTCTCCCTCTACCTTTATCTTTCTATAATTTTGTTCTCTCTAATTCTCTCGTTGTTTCCTTTTTTCTCTCTCTCTTTTTCGCTCTCTCCACTATCCTTTTTCTCTTTACTTCACCCTTTTATCGACCTATCTTTTCACTCTTCATTACATATTCTCTCCCATTCTCTTTCTTTCTCTCTTTCTCTTTCCTTGTTTCCCCTCTCTTTGTTTCTCTCTATCCCCTCATTGTTTTCTCACTCATTCTCCTCTCTCCCTCCCTTTCTCTCTCTCTCTTTGTTATCTATTATGTTTATTCTCTCTCTCTCTCTCTCTCTCTCTGTCTCTCTGTCTCTCTCTCTCTCTCTCTCTCTCTCTCTCTCTCTCCCCTTTTCCTTTCTTCTTCTTCCTCTCCCATTCCTATCTTTCTCCCTCAATGCACCTTATGCTCAAGAAAAACAAACAAAAGAAGAGAATAAAGAACAGGAACAAACTAAGAGGAGGCAATGTATTTATGGCAATGGCCCGAGGATGGATTCTTCGTATGCTCTTCATGGCATCCCCTCTTTCTCCTTCGTGCACTTCCCTCTCTTCTTCGCGAATGGTGGCGGTGATGGTGGTGAGAAGCTTAGCTTCTCTCTCTCTTGCTCTCACTCTCCCTCCCAAAGCGACAATCTATTTCGCTCTCTCTCAAACTCTTTGCGGTGAAATGCAGTGCTCGAGTTTTTGCCACTTTTTTTTCTTGGTGGGGCCTCACCGCTATTTTACATCGAAAAACCACCGTCTCTATACCCCCATTCCCTTGGAGGCGGCCGACAGAGAGAGATCAGAGAGATCAACGCCTTTGGGTATTGGGGTTTTGAAAAAATTTGGGGGTGTGGCAAGTGGGGCTACAGGCGATGCTGTCTCAACCTGATCTCAACAGGCCGTCGAGGAGGATAGAGACACTGAATTTACCAAAAGCCACTTGCCACACGATTTGACCCATCATCGCACGCCGTTTAAAAAAGATTCATCGCTATCTCATCAATAACGTATGCTTATGGGACCATAGGTAGACACCTCTCTCTCTCTCTCTCTCTCTCTCTCTCTCTCTCTCTCTCTCCCCCTTGGCCTTGGCCCCAAGGCACGATGCATCTTAGGTAGACACACCTCTCTCTCTCTCTCTCCCCCTTGGCCTTGGCCCCAAGGCAAGATGCATCTTGGCATAGGCCATGCATTGCGCATGATGATGGGGTAGGAGTACATGGCAAGACGTCCAAAGTACGTGTTCCATGACCACCCCCATCCACTATGATTGAGCTCACTATTCATTAGAAAGCGGAGCTGCCTACTACGGTATGTAAGGGAAAAATGGAATTCCAATAAAACTAAACAAGGAATAATAAATTTCATAGAGATCAATGTGGCCCGTATATCTTAATGATGTATGTGCATTACAACTATGATCACTAGGTTTTGAAAATCTAGCATTTAGTCAGAGTGTAAAGCTTGGTCATGTACGTGTGCTAAGACTACAATTACCATATTCTTGAGACCTACATTCACTTATGTTGCATAGCATGGTAGCGTTCATGTCTACAATTAGAACCACCAAGTTCAAGGGACTTAGATTTGTGTGATATGCATGTACTAGTCATGTGTATAGGCCATCCATACACATCTCAATCACATAGATGGGCTAAGGCTTTGACTACCTAGATTCTCTTGTCGCAATATGTACCTCACCTAGGAATGTGAGCCTAGACTACAAGATAGAAGCTATAATTAGACGTTAATTACTTGCATGATTGTATTACTCGAGTATCTACTAGACTATCACATTAATGTACAATGGACGCAAGAAAGAATGTAACAACTACATTAACTCATGACATATGTATAATGGAGAGCATAGGCTCAACAAAATAATGTTATATGCTAGTTTCATGCATAAGAGAATTTAATCTTTCAGTGCCAATAAATCATTCACGAGCACAATCTAAACCTATGAAAAGTCTTTCACTATTAACATTAGAGTGTTATTAGTTTGCATATGGCCATTATGGATACAAGAAAAACAAATATCAATAGTGGAAGTTCTGGCTAATGAATCCTATTGTGCAATTTTTAATTTAAAGTTGCATGCACATAAAAGCACTAGGTTGGAGCGACTCAATGAAAACTAATGTAGATGTGCTGGATAGATAAATAACCCTACAATTATGTCTAAAATGTAACTAGCCCCATGATTGTTCGAGAGTATAAGGCCATATCAACATGTAAACAATTCTACCCACATTTAAAGTGGAAAAACATTAATTAGAGGTAATTCAAATGGCTCCAAAACAAACAAGCTTATCTTCTTACTTTCCTCTGCTATGAATTGAGTTTTCTATCAGGTTCAAGCTTACATATCAAGTTGCTTGTTGCTGCCTCATTCAAATGTGTGTGTGTGTGTGTGCATAAGGACACAGAGAGAGAGAGAGAGAGAGAGAGAGAGAGAGAGAGAGAGAGAGAGAGAGATTTCTTGATTACAAATTTGGACGCCTAAATGGATGAGTCAAAAGGTATGCATATATGAAAAGCTGGAGGCACAGAGTGTGGAGCTCAGAACTTTTTGAACAAGTGGATCAATGGAGGCTACAGCTTGGACTCTCTCTTGAATCTTCTAGTCTACAACTTTGGTGAGTTGTCTTGTCTTATCTTTTTTTATTTTTCCTTATTTTGACTTCTAGAAAGTCCATAGAGTACCTTCTGGGAAGAGATGGTTGTGTCAATGAGCTTTGAGAACTCTTGAAAGAATAAGAGTGCATCCAATGTCCCAACATTGAGCATAAGCACCATCAATATCCTATGCTTATACCTATGCATAGCCTATGCATGCTATAGACTAGGCACATGCTAAGCCACATGCATAGGCTAGGCATAATTGAAACTAGGTATACTTGATAATAAGGCATAGACCTACGCTCATTCTTAGACTATCCCATGCCTCGTGTTACCTTTTCTAGGTTTAGCATAGTTCGTACACGAAAAAGACAAGACATGGCATTGCATTTTCCTAGGCCTTGCCTAGCTAGCGTATGCATGGCATAGGCATAGGTATATGTTATGCCTAGGATTGCATTTCTCCTTAATCTATTACATGTGTAGCCTAGCATACATCTACATGATACTTTAGCCTATGTATGACATAGACTAGGCATAGGTTGCATATAGGATAGACACATGTTAGGCATCTCGATAGGTAAGTCTGAGTATATTATGGGTAGGGATTAATCTCATCTCATCAACTGAAAAGGAAGAAGCAGTCGATGAAGAAGGTGGATCTCCCATCTCGATGATCAGAAGCAATGTTTTCACGTCGGGTTCAGAAGATGTAACTACACGGAATACGTGCAGGAGTTCGTGAAAGTTGCTCGTCGCAGGGAGAATTTGTGAGATGGGAGCAAAGAATGATGAAGAGTACTCAACACAAGATACTTACAGAGAAGAGGAAGTTTAGATACAAGACAAATGTGAAAACATACTCATTGATTAAAGGTATGATCAAGATATATGCTCAAAAGACACTTGGTCAAGGAGAGCTAAAGGATATATTACAAAAGACATATGAAAAGGTTCAGGTTAATCTTGTGATGGCAAATTTTTCATATGTGTCCTAAACACATATGAAAAGTTCTTAACCTCCTAAGATGAGGCTAAAATGTGTCCTAAAGTGGTCTAAGATTCAATTGCCTTAGTTTTAAGTGTGTCTATTGGTTGTAGTTCTTGAGATGTGGAGCTCTACATAAGTTGGCATCCACTACGCATCTTGGTCATGTGGCAGGATATTATTCACTAGCATGTTAGGTGAGCAACATGAGGATGCACCAGTGATTCTACAACTAGACTACACCTGTAGTCCATCCTTGGTTATGGTACATTTGTTGTGCCACCTCTTTTCTCCTTGGCTGGTTGATACTTAGTGACCATATGTATATACATGTGGAACTTTCATATTAGTCTTTTATCATATTGTAGACTTGATTCTTTTGTGTAGAAGAAGAAAAATAATAAGAAGATGATTTTAGCTCTATCTCTATGTATTCTCAAGGCTCTATTGTTGTTTGTATGTGTGCTCTTGCCTTTACCTCTCTTCGCTCTTAGTTATTTTCATGGTATTAGAGCCATTCCACAGCTACAAGGAGCTTCATTGAAGGCTAAGGTGAAGGAATTTAAGCATGTGAGCAAGCAAGCAAGCAAGAAATGGCTACAAAGCTCTTCTACCTTGCTCAACTCACCTTGGGTTATAGGCTTAGGAGGCTCCTAAGGCTCCCACAATTATAGTCTCCTATTGTAGTGAAACTTGCTAAGTAGAAAGAATAGTGTATATAATGTAGATGGATCATTTAGGAATTTTTTTGTGTCTTTTGGAATTTGAGGTCATTTTGGCCTCCCTTCTAAACTTACAAGTGGTCTTTACAACACTTTTTGTGTATACTGCAATTTCACCTATGTCTAGTGTTTACAAGTGTAGAGATTACAAATTTTGAATATGTATGGTTTTAGCTGTTTGCTAGAACTTGTATACACAAAAGGAATCTACATACAAATTGCAAATAGAAATTATTGTTATATAATTAATAGAAAGGTTTGCATGTTTACTTGTAGTGCACCTGCTATTAGCTTGCTTTCAGATTGCAGTTTTTTGCAAATTGTTTGTTTTGTCAGAATGTTTTCACAACTTCAACCTAATTGCTAGCAAGAAGCTTGATAAGAACAATTATCTTATATGGAAGTTCAAGATGAAAAATTTCTTGAAGGGCAAAGGTAATTGGAATTACATTGAAGGAGATGTGGGGGTAACTTTCTCCTAGTATCTCCCTCAACATCCACCTTTTTCATTGGTGGATATGTATATGACAAGAGCATTCTACTCTCTGAAAACATGAATGAAATGCATTACTCAAATAGATTGATTGGTTTAATTTTTTAAAAAAAAAGAGCATTGGCTAATGGTCTAAGCACTACAAATCAATGGCTCACTCATTGAAATCCTTACCCATTATATTTTATTCTTGGCTACAAGAGAATCAAATGATGAAATTAGAGTTATGTACTAATGTAAGCAAGTCTCTCTCTCTCTCTCTCTCTCTCTCTCTCTCTCTCTCTCTCTCTCTCTCTCTCTCTCTCTCTCTCTCTCTCTCTCCTTTTTCTTTAATCTCCTCCTCTTTCTTTTCCTCCCTCTCCCTTTCTCTTTCTTCTTTTTCTCTCTATTTTTTATTGATCTCCCTCCATATTTAAATTTTAATCATATTCTATATAGGAAATTTTATGAGATACAAAAAATGCATCGATATTTCCTTTATATGTGTCCATGTATTTCCCACATATAACTAGGGAATCAAATTTCCCACATCTAGTAGTAGGGAATTACACATCAAAAGAGAGAATTTCCTACATTCTTTCAAAATTCCCTATATAAGAAAATAGGATAATGTGATTCCCAATTTCTAATAGTAGGGAATTATAGATCATCATAGTGACTTCCTATGTTCTCTCAAAATTCCCTACATAATAGAATGTAAGAATGTCATCCCTCACTTTTAATATTAGAGAATTATATGTGCATGTTGAGAATTGCCTACATTTGCTTAAAACTCTTTATATAGATGAATATAGGAATTTCAAGAATTGGTCAAAGTATTTAAAATATACCTTATAAAAAGTTATAAATTTAATAAAGTTTTAGTAGACCATATGAAGATGTCCAAGAACCATCTACCCCAAGTACACATCTACACACGGGTACATGCATGTGCACACACATACCCTCTCCACTCTTAGTTGAATAGTCATGTCTAGATGCAATTGTGGACTTGTTTTTCATTGCATTAAATGTTAAAAACTTGCATGGAAAAGTTTCATGGAAAAGTTTCCCATATTATACAAATGGGTGGCCTCAAGCTAGTTACTCAATCCTATACTAAACATGGATATATTTTGTTCATTTCATGCCTAGTTAGTGCAATAATGCTGCTTGCTTTTGCTTTGATAATTTGAGAATTTTTAGTCCTTACCCCTTCAAAATTTTATTTCAATGGTGTAAGCCCTCTGAAGGTAACATATGACTATAGCTTCTATTTGCTAACAATCGAGTAGCTCAATACATATAAACACTAGTAGACATGATAGTTTGATTAGTAGGAGGGGACAATTTGTTGTCTCAGATTTGGAGTGAATGAAATTGAATTATTGGTGAGCTTCTAATTAGAATTACTTGAATGTTAGTTTATTTTCATTACTAAATTAAAATTGGTTTCTTTTCTATATTATAGAAAATAGTTTGACTGAGTAGATTTCCTACTTTAGTTCTTAATAATAGTTAGTGTAAAAGAATTATTAGCTTCCTTAATTATAGTGAGTTAATATATATTGGATTAAGATAGTTTCTCTATAATTTATTATTTTTACTACAAAATAGAATTTATATTGAATATGTGACCACCTCATTTTCCTTTCTTGAATTATAAAATCAAGTTGCATACATTGGGTAAGGTATATAAGACTCTTCATTTTGAGAATGGAGCAAAGGTGTATGACCTTACCTTTTCCTTTCACAATCTAAATTGTGATCTTTTGGACCCACACTTTTACGTTACTTCATAAATGATTTTTTTGACAAGAAGTAAAAAAGTAAAGTGCCACTTTTACAAAAGATGTTCCCATGTTGAGCACACTTTTGTGCCTTTATTTGCACATATTTCCTGGTTATCACTTTGACATCCATCACCTTTAGTGGATCACCAACTATGGTAAAGAGAATAGGTGTGAGAAGGGTGGGATATGCATACATTGACCCCCACTTTAGTGGCTACATTGCTGAAGAGTATATTCACCATATAGAGAAGTCCTCTCCCCATTCCTAGTCTAGCAATGACTGTAATGAAAAAATCCCTCCAAACCCTATTGTAGACCTTCTCTAAATCTAGATTGATGATCTCCAAGTTTCCCTCACTTTCTATTGCTATTCAATGTTAGCCATTCAATTGAGGATTCTATTATGTATTTTCCTTCCATAGAGGAATCCATCTTGAGACTTATATAGAACCTTTGGTAGTATGAACTTCACTCTTCATGCTATCTCCTTTGCAATGATTTCATGGATCACATTTAAAATGCGGGGGGGATATATGTGTTTGGTTTATCTTGAAACCAAGACTTGGGGAGTAGTTGAATTCTTCTTTTATTTTAGCAAAGCTAGGGATCTCACCTCTTGAAGTTCCTACATAAGCATTGGCAAAGGCTCATAAGTCTCTGCTAATTGATATCCTAGATGATCTCATATACCTCAAGTGAAAGTTACCAGTTCAACTGAAAATTTTCCCATTTTTATTTTTCTTAACACATAGTGGAGTTCCTCCTCTGAAATCGTTTTGGCTACTAGTAAGGACACCTCAATGAAGAAAGTAGATTGCACTAGTTTCAAGAATGGATAAACTAGAATTGAATATTTAGGCTCATCAATAGGTGACCAGCCATCTCTATTGGATTGGTGGTCTAGCTACTTTACAAAGATTTTGAGCCATATTTATGGTACAACTTACCATCCTCCTTGATTGGCTAATCTTGTAGGTTGTTAAGACTAGTCTTTATGCAAAGCAAAGGCCATCCACAATTATGTGGGAAACATCCAACAAATCATACATCCTCTTCAAGTGATTTGATTTTTCCTTCTCACATGTAATCATGGTACAATTTACATACAACACATTAGCCTCTAATGGCATCCTATTTGAGTCCCCTGCCAAGATGGTACACTCGCGTGAAATTTTTCCTTTCAAAGTTTCCTAAAGCTCTAATCTATTCATGGACACAAGAGGGCCATACATTCATAAATACCTAATCACTCCTCCCTTTCCTCTACTTGAAGAAGAGTAAAAACACACATAGCTAGGAAGGTCTACTAGTTGGATTTATTCATCGGTGAGCATTAGCCCTAGCATGGCCAATGCATTAGGTTTCTTAGCCCTTAGCAACCTTCTCCTAGCTTTCTAAATATAGGCCTTTAAAAGTCCATGAGATGAGGTTAAATTCTTAATTAGAGGTTCTAACTGTAGATTGAATCACCATCATGATCCAAGATCTCATCTTTGTTAGTCAAAGGATCATACACATTCCTATCAAGAAAAGGTAATCTAGCCAGTAAGAGCTACATCCATACATGTGACATACTTTCTACTACATAGGGGTGCATGCCTACATACGAGGCACACATACACACAAACATAGACTTTTTTGAAAGATGCAAAAGTAACATTTACCAATTGCACTCATTATGCAATTGAAATTTTTATAAAGAAAGGCATGCATAAATGGGGATTCGGAGCTCATCCTACAAAAAGCTATCAAACCCAATATTCATGTCCTAGAATAAAACTACCAATAATCAAGGGAAATATTGAGCTCCATAAGGCTTTTAATTCTTAGAGGTGGTATACCATTTGAAGATAGCTATTGTGGAAGGCTAGGTTTGGCAATGTTCCTCTTGGGATGTTGGCACCAAAATAGAGATATGACGTAACGGGAGAGAGAAAGAAAGCCTACAGAATAGAAAGAAGAGGAAGAGGAGGAGGAGGAGGAGGAGAATGTGTAGTCTACTGTCCCGTGTGCTTATATATATATATATATATATATATATATATATATATATATATATATATATATAGAGAGAGAGAGAGAGAGAGGGCTAGGCACCTAGTCTAGCTTGATGATCAAGACCTGCAATATGGACATGTTTTGTGCATTAGTGTGCTTAAATCTAGAGG
Organism: Lygodium microphyllum; assembly: GCF_053477565.2. Lineage (NCBI taxonomy): Eukaryota > Viridiplantae > Streptophyta > Polypodiopsida > Schizaeales > Lygodiaceae > Lygodium > Lygodium microphyllum. The sequence goes on along the minus strand of NC_141139.1, from coordinate 43,656,605 downwards.
CAAGTTATGCATGTTGTGCTTCATTACATCATTGCCTACTTGGATTATAAGTTTTTTTTAAAATCATTCGGATTCTTATCATGATAGCCTGGAAGATAATCAATGTAGATCTCCAAAGTGACAAGTGGTGCTACCTTGCAAGTTGCTCGACCCAGTACGACACTACTCTGGAGGTTAGTTATGCATGATGTACACTGCTTCATCATCTTCATTAATTACATCATTGCTTGGCACTCAAATTGTAGGCTGATTTTATTACTCAACTAGTCAATGTTAAGCATCGCTTGCCAATACATTAGATGTTGATATATTTAATACACCCATATTACTACTTGATTATTATTGTTATTTTATTGTTTTATATCTCATGGCCTTGTTCATCTACATAGTTGATGGCCTATATATTCAATCATTTTGAGTCAAACACTATATTAGGGAGTTTAGAAATTTTCATATACTTTACGAATATTTGGTCACATGGTCAAATTGTTGCCCCCTTCCTTGAAGATGAAACTTTTTCTAGATATTATGTAGATGACAGTACCAAGTTCCATCTTCAAAAAAGAGATTAAGATATGGTCAAATATTTATTTCTAATTTTAGAGTGAAACTTGGGAGATTTCCAGATTCTCTAACAGAGTGTTTTCATATCATGAGAGCCTAGAAGGTTCATGTAGATCTGCAGACTTATGTGTGCTACCTTGCAATTAGTAATTGGACCTACAACAAGTTGTCTTAGTCAAAGATTCATGCTTTTGTCTTCTTTCAAGAGAGATAGGTAAGTAAAGCACTAGAGAGAGATATATGATGTGTTTCGAAAACTTTTGTAAGATTAAACCACCTTAGTTATAGTGTATGTAAATGGACATTTTATATTATGTTATTACAAGGATTTCTAATTAAAATAAGCATAAAGACAATATAGTATTGCACTACAAGGAATTGGGCAATTAGCGACGCCGATTAGCGACGGCGGATATCGGCGTCGCTATAGGTGTCACTATTGGCGTCGCGACGCAGCTATTTGCGTCGCAAATAGCGACGCCAATAGCGACGCCTATAGCGACGCCGCAGGGAAAAAAAGCGCGGCCGAAACCAGAGCGCCATTTTCATTTTCTTTTCTTCGCCTTTTGAGAGCGAGAGCGAGGGAGAGAGCGAGGAAGAGAGCCAAGGCTTTGTGAGAGAAGAAGAGGAAGAGACTTGCTGCCGCCGCTGCCGCCGCCACCGCCACTGCCGTTGTTCGCGAAGGAGAGGAGGAGCCCTCGTTGCAAAGAGAAGCCGCCCACGCTCGCCATATCTCATTGGTGAGTCTCCCTCTCTCTTTCTTTTACTTGTTGAAGGTTTAAATCGTTCTCTTTTGTTTGTTTAGGAGAGGAAATGAAAGAGAAGGAGAGGGAGAGGGAGAGAGAGGGAGAGAGAGGGAGAGAAAGAGAGGGAGAGGGAGAGGGAGAGGGAGAGGGAGAGGGAGAGAAAGAGAGGGAGAGTGCATTCTCTCTCTCTCTCTCTCCCTTTTGCTTGTTTAATGTTTAAATTACTTTCTTTTTTGCTTGTTTAGGAGAGGAAACGAGAGAGTAAGAGAGAAAGAGAGGGAGAGAGAGAGGGAGAGGGAGAAAGAGGGAGAGAAAGAGAAAGAGAAAGAGAAAGAGAAAGAGAAATAGAGGGAGAGGGAGAGGGAGGGGAAGGAAATAGGAGAGGGAGAGAAAGAGAAAGAGAGGAAGAAGGAGGAAGAGTGCATTCTCTCTCTCCCTCCCTCTCCCTTTTGCTTGTTTAATGTTTGAATCACTTTATTTTTTGCTTGTTTAGGAGAGGAAATGAGAGAGAAAGAGAGTGAGAGGGAGAGGAAGGGGAAGGAAATGAGAGAGGGATAGAAAGAGAAAGAGAGGGAGAGTGCATTGTATCTCTCCCTCTCCCTTTTGCTTGGAGGATGTTTAAATCACTTTATTTTTTGCTTGTTTAGGAAATGAGAGAGAAAGAGAGATAGAGAGGGAGAGGGAGAAAAAGAGAAAGAGAGGGAGAGGGAGAGGGAGAGGGAGAGGGAGGGGAAGGAAATGAGAGAGGGTGAGAAAGAGGGAGGGGGAGGGAGAGGGAGGGAGGGAGAGGGGGAGGGAGAAAGAGGGAGAGGGAGGGGAAGGGAGGAAATGAGAGAGGGAGAGAAAGAGAACGAGAGGGAGAGGGAGAGGGTGAGAGAAAGAGAGGAAGAGAGGGAGAGGGAGAGAAAGAGAGGGAGAGGGAGGGGAAGGAAATTTAAGATAATATACTTATCGATAATGGTATGCAATGTGCTTTGCATACGGCCACGTACTTCATCAAAATGAACCCAAAATTATTGTTATAGAAGAAGAAACCCTTAAATTGAGTATAGGATAATTTCTCTCAAGTCTTATGACTATGAGTAGAATTGATTGAAATAAATTTTATTACTATAGTTATAAAATTTCATAGATGGCGCGCATTAATTTTAAAATGGATTACTTATACTCAAAGCCGAGATATAACAAATAATTATCTACCGGGACAAACAAATCGTTGAGCATGATACAAGGCCGAGATATAACATCGGAAAATCTCTCAACTACTATATACAATGCAAGGTTTATGGTCAACTTGCAACTTGACGTACATCTCCATAAAGCTATCCATTTAAGCCTCGTTTGCTGTAATGTAGATAAGATGGCAAACGAAGAAGGTCTTATTGTTCAAGACCGCGAGACGTATCTTAATCAGCGTGTCCCATGTCCTTGCTCTCAATGCAAGTTGGCAATTAGACGAAAACGCCGATTGTCTATAGAACACGTACGACGATTTGGCGAGTTTCAATCTGAGATCATTGATCAGGCGATTGCAGATTTTCAGCAAATGGTAATTTGAAGTTAGCATTTTTCATGCATTGTACTCTCAAGCTAATTGAAAACCATACACAATAAGATTGGGTCTTGTTGGCAAATTTTGTATCCAGGGGGGTGATGTCTCGACCCAAGTGGGAGTGCACCCTTTGCGGCCAATTAGAAGAGTTCATGGGCGTGCGATGGATGGATTGCAGGAGCCAATCGACCACTCGCAAGGCCCATCTATACCGTCAATGGCAGAGGAGAGAGACAACCTTCCCGACTTGCCTACAATCTTGGAGCCTGAGATGGAGGCAATGATCGATGCATTGATTCCCATGGATGTTGAGACATCTGACCCGCTTAGAGAGGAAGCATCCATACCATTATATGATGGGTGCCGAGTATCTCGGTTGAAGACATTGCTTGCACTCTTAAGTGTGCAAGCAAAATACGGTTGGAGCGATACGAGTGTGACTGAGTTATTCAGGTACCTTGCACACAGACTTCATTGTTTTTTTTTTAACAATATTATTGCAAACATAGATGGATTTTTCAAGGTGTTTTATGATTTTTTTCAGGTTATTGAAATATCATATATTGCCACCTGCAAACACCATGCCTGAGTCTCGTGATGATGCACGACATGTTTTACGGAAGCTTGGCATGGACTACAATAACATCCATGCATGTATCAACGACTGCATATTGTTTCGAGATGAATACGAGACTATGGAGACATGTCCAAAGTGTGGTGCTCATAGGTATCGACAGGACTTGCAAGGGCAGACCATCCCTCAAAAAGTCCTCAGACACTTTCCGCTCATCCCCCGCATAAACCACATGTTTCGCACGTCTGCCATGGCAAGCTTGACAACGTGGCATGTGCAGAATAGGTCCACGGATGGAGTGCAACGAATATCAGCAGATTCGCGCGCATGGAGCCACATTGACTCTACCTTCCCAGGCTTTGCGCGAGAGCCAAGGAATCTTTGGCTCGGTCTCGCCATGGATGGTGTGAACCCATTCGGTCTGCGCTCGACTTCTTACAGTGTGTGGCCTATAGTGCTTGTCAACTACAACATTCCTCCATGGCTTTCTACGAAGAAAGGACATCTCATCCTTAGCTTGCTCATCCCGGGCCGCTACAAAGTAAAAAATATGGACGTGTATCTTTGACCATTAGTCGATGAGCTTAAGATTTTGTGGGAGGAGGGGGTCACGGTGCAAGATATGAGCAGGCGCGATGGTCGGCGGTCAGCCAACATTCAAGCCATTCTCATATGGACGATGCATGACTTTCCGGGATTGGGAGAGTGCTCAGGTGAGCAGACCTTTGTTCTCGCCAGTAATATCTATATTTTATTTCATTCAATCAAGTATTCACTAGGTCGTGGATCGCCTTGCAGGTCTCGTTACCTCAGGTTATCATGCATGTCCATTGTGTGGGCCACAGTTAGACTCCCGAAGGTCACGAACCATGAAGACGATGGTATATCAAGGACACGCCACTTTCTTGCCGGAGGATCATGAACTCAGGGAAGGTTTTCTTGGACGACCTCTAGCACGTGTGAACGCTGCAAGCTGGTACAAGCTGAAAATGGTAAACACGGAATCACATCCAAATGGAATGCGACGGTTCTCAGTTTTCTACAAGTTGCCATATTGGACCCACTTACAGGTCAACCACTTGTTGGATCCCATGTATACTTTCAAAAATGTGGGCAGCTTGCTATGGGACCACATCACAGGAAAGAGAGACACTATAGGGTCACGAATGGATTTAAAGGAGGTAGGTAAGATGGAGGCGCTTTGGCTGCAGTCGAGTGCTGAAGGGGGAGTGCAGCTTTCTCGCGCTCCCTGGGTTTTGTCTACCAAAGAAGAGCGCATTGTGAAGCAAGTAATCAAGTATTTCCGCACTCCGACGGGTATGATGCGTTCTCTCAGGTCCGCATTTTCTAAAGATGACCAAATGTCTGGGCTAAAATCCCATGATTGGCATAAGATATGTCAGGTTTGTGAACAGAATGGATTTTAATTAGCGTGGACATTTTGAAATTTGAAAAGTGACTATTATTCTTAATGCTTTCTCATTTGTGGCAGTTTGTCCTACCGATCGCGATCGCGGGAACTCCAGAAATTCGCGGGGCCATTTACAAGTTGTCGACTTTGGTGCAATGGATCTCACAGAAAGAGATTAAGACGTCCTCTATTGAATCCGCAAGGCGGGGAGCAGTTGAGACGGTCTGTCTCTTTGAGAAATACCTGCCCACTAGCATGCTCACGATACAAGTTCACCTTCTTGTGCATCTTGTGGACGAAGTGGAGATTGCTGGACCTGTCCATACGCGATGGATGTTCTTCTTGGAGTGCTTCATGAAAACCCTGAAAGGCTTTGTGCGACAACGAGCTCGTTGGGAAGGTAGCATGGCGGAAGGTTGGTTGGTGTCAGAGGCGTTAGTGCATATCTCACAATGGCTACCAACGGTGGAACCAGACAATGAAATGCTATGTATACGATCAAAGCGATGTTCCAGGCATAGATGAAGAAAATATGCAAATAGAGGGATCGAAATTACAAGGGGTGGAGACCACCGCAAGCTTGGAGCCCGCATCGGCTAACAATGATGGAAATACAGAAGTCGTAGAATTTTTTGAGAACGAGGCAGACTCCTTCTTTTGTGGTGACATGTCTGTCAACCTTCCAGTGTATGCAGAGTTGTGTCAGGAGATTAACATGGGACCATAGAATACTTCATTCTTGGATAATTGTATTACTCAATTCGTTGTTTAGATCTTCCATAAAGGTAGATAAGATATGCATTTTAAGAGGGATTTTTCAAAAATGATTTATATTAATGTGCTTTGTATAGTTTAAATTGATTATTCTAACATCATTTTTTGTCTGTGCAGGTATCGACATTTTCAGGATGAGTCAAGGGATGAGCGATGAGGAGTTTCAGGACATGATAGCACGCATGTCTCCAGATCAGCTCAGAGATTCAGAGAGATGGCAGATCAGGAGCTGTCTCATTCTTCGTCAGGGTACTCTGCTAGATCAGCTTCAGCGCGATCAGATGCTTTAGCTTCGAGCAGACGATCTCGACGCTCGCGACTTGGGCCAGAGGGAGGGACTGCGACTGCAGGAGGATCAGGGGGGTGCTGCTGTGGAGACACGGACGCGGTGTCTCGGGCAAATTTTGTTGTTTGTATTTTCGTCGCTTTAAACGTCGCTATAAGGTCTATATCTTGTAGTGTTGTCAACAAATTACTAATATACCCTTTGTTAAGTAGTAGACTCCTCACTCCCACTTACCCCATATGGGCTTCACTAAACCCCATACATTCAATACTTCTAAGAAATTTCACTGAATCCCATATGGCCGCAAAGGGTGAACTCCTCCTTGGGACGAGATGTCACCTCCCTGAATAGAAAATTTGCCGGCCGCACCCAATGTTTTTATATATGATATTCAATTAGTTTGCAAATACAATGCATGATTGATATACACTTTTCTTACTGTTTGCTCAAAATCTAAGATTGCGTGATCAATGATCTTTGATTGAAACTTGCCGAAGCATTGTACGTGTTCTATAGACGTTACGATAAAAAAATTGTTTTTGTTATCATTCTTTTTTTCTTTCTAAAATTGTTTGAGAAGGTATTTCTTCTCTTGTAACTCAACTAAATTAACATATGTAAAGTCTCCACCCACCCACAAATTAACGTATGTCAGAGTGTTTCCCGTCTCGTGGTATTGCACTAGACCTCACCGGACCTTGCCACCACCACCACCACCACCACCATCACTACTACTACTATTACTACTACTACAAATAAGAAAAGAAGAAGTTAAAGAAAAAGATCTTACCCTCTCTTTGTTTTTAATCCATTCATTCTCTTCTCTCCCTCCATCTCTCTCTCTTTCTTTATTATGTTGTATATTTATTCCCTCTCTCTCGTTCCTTCTTTCTTTTTCTCTTTCTCTCTCTCTCTCATTTCCTTCTCTCTCGTACCTTCTTTCATTTTCTTTTCCTCTCCCTCTCTCATTTCCTTTAACCAAATATCTCTTTCTCTCTCTCTCTCTCTCTCTCTCTCTCTCTCTCTCTCTCTCTCTCTCTCTCCTTCTTCTTCTACCACTACCACTACCACTACCACTACCACTACCACTACCACTACCACTACCACTATCACTACCACGACTACGATGACTACGACTCCCACAACAACAATAAACAAGAAAAGAAAAATTAAACAACAACTACCACAACAACTACCACAACAACAACAAACAAGAAAAGAAGAAATTAAACAACAACAACAACTACCACTACCACTACCACAACAACAAAAAGAAAGAAGAAATAAAACAACAACAACAACAACAACCACTACCACTACCACAACCACTACCACTACCACTACCACTACCACTACCACTACCACTACCACTACCACCACTACCACTACCACTACCACTACCACTACCACTACCACTACCACTACCTCAACAACAAAAAGAAAGAAGAAATAAAACAACAATAACAACAACCATCACTACCACTACCACTACCACTACCACTACCACTACCACTACTACTACGAGTACCACAACAACAAAAAGAAAGAAGAAATAAAACAACAACAACAACTACTACTACTACTACTACTACCACTACTACTACTACTATTACTACTACTACTACTACCACCACCACCACCACTACTACTACTACTACTACTACTACTACTACTACTACTACTACTACTACTACTACTACTACTACTACTACTACTACTACTACTACTACTACTACTACTACTACTACTACTACTACTACTACTACTACTACTACTACTACTACTACTACTACTACTACTACTACTACTACTACTACTACTACTACTACTACTGTTGCTGCTGCTGCTGCTGCTACTACTGTTGCTATTGCTGCTGCTGCTGCTATTAAAGAACTGCTACTACTACAAACAAGAAAATAAAAAATTAAAGAACTACTACTACTACCACCACTACTACTACTACCACTATAAACAAGAAAATAAGAAATTAAAGAACTACTACTACTACTATTACTACTACAAACAAGAAAATAAAAAATTAAAGAACATGATCTTACCCTCTCTTTGTTTTTTATTCATTCATTCTCCTCTGTCACTCCCTCCCTCTCTCTTTCTCTCTTTCTCTATTATATTTAATGTTTTTTCCTCTCTCTCTCTCTCTCGTTCCTTATTTCTTTTTCTCTCTTCCTCTCCCTCTCTCATTTCCTCTCTTTCTCTCTCAATACACATGATTTTTAACAAAAATAAGTAAAAGAAACGAAGAAAAAACAAAAACAAAGCAATACTAGTTTTTTGAAAGATACATGTGATTGGATTTCTCAATTGGTCTATAAGAGGTAATCAAGGAACGAAATTTTTTTGGTATCTAGGGCATATCAATTGGATGCTAGGAAAGATGGGAAATGGAGAAGGCAAGGTCAAAAACATGTCAGAGAAGGCAAACATATATGTGGAAAAATGGACATTACTTACCCACAAGGCGAAGTTACATGGGGAAAAATGGACAAAAGTTATGTAGGTGAAATTTGACAACACTTACCTAGGAGGATAATGCTTGCCAATGCAAAAATCCAACTCCCAATCTCTATCACAACATAAGTGCTCATTAACAAATGGAGATAACTTGTGTCCAAGCTTTGATGGAAATTTGAAAATGGGAGTTATATATGAGAGGAAAAGTGTTGCTACAAAGTGTCTAGATGTTTCCCTAACCTGATGTTGCGAACATTCCCCCATCACCCAAGACCTCAAAATGGCAACAAGGGACTAGTGAGATGGTTGGATATCTAGAACACTAACGTGTAGAGTACTTGAGTTGGAGGAGATAACATGTAATTTGTAGCTATGTAAAGAAGAGAGGGAGTTCTTGATTGCGCTCTTGTAAATCAAGAAGGTAAAGTGATTTCTAGACACGAAGGTTGGTCTAGAAGACATGTGGTGTTCTCTCATCAATACAAAGGGAATATCAACATGAAAAATGAGGAAGAAATAGAAGTTATAAAAGAGAAGGGACAAGTGGCTACCCACATCAAAGAAGTGTGGAAGACATGTTACCCTTAGACCGTTGTGGAAAAATGACCAAGTCTTCAAGGTTTCCTTCAAACACCTATCTAAAAGTTAAAGCATACTTGCTTAGTCAAGTCATGGAATTTTACGTTTCTACATATTCAATCTAAATTCTATTTTGTAGTAAAAGTAATAAATCATAGAGAAACTATCTTAATCCAATATATATTAACACACTATAATTAAGGAAGCTAATAATTCTTTTACACTAACTATTATTAAGAACTAAAGTAGGCAATCTACTCAATCAAAATACTTTCTATAATATAGAAAAGAAACCAATTTTAATTTAGTAATAAAAATAAACTAACATTCAGGTAATCCTAATTAGAAGCTCAACAATAATTCAATTTCATTCACTCAAAATATGAGACAACTAATTGTCCCCTCCTACTAATCAAACTATCATGTCTACTAGTGTTTATATATATTGAGCTACTCGATTGTTGGCAAATAGAAGCTATAGTCATATGTTACCTCCTACTAATCAAACTATCATGTCTACTAGTGTTTATATGTACTGAGCTACTCGATTGTTGGCAAATAGAAGCTATAGTCATATGTTACCTTCAGAGGGCTTACACAATTGAAATAAACTTTTGAAGGGGTAAGGACTAAAAATTCTCAAATTATCAGAGCAAAAGCAAGAAGCATTATTGCACTAAATAGGCATAAAATGAACAAAATATATCCATGTTTAGTATAGGATTGAGTAACTAGCTTGAGGCCACCCATTTGTAATAATATGGGAAACTTTTCCATGCAAGTTTTTAACATTTAATGCAATGAAAAACAAGTCCACAATTTCATCTAGACATGACTATTAAACTAAGAGTGGAGAGGGTATGTGTGTGCACCCGTGTGTAGATGTGTACTTGGGGTAGATGGTTCTTGGACATCTTCATATGGTCTACTAAAACTTTATTAAATTTATACCTTTTTATAAGGTATATTTTAAATACTTTGACCAATGCTTGAAATTCCTATATTCATCTATATTAAGAGTTTTAAGCAAATGTAGGCAATTCTCAACATGTACATATAATTCTCTAATATTAAAAGTGAGGGATGACATTCTTACATTCTATTATGTAGGGAATTTTGAGAGAACATAGGAAGTCACTATGATGATCTATAATTCCCTACTATTAGAAATAGGGAATCACATTATCCTATTTTCTTATATAGGGAATTTTGAAAGAATGTAGGAAATTCTCTCTTTTGATGTGTAATTCCCTACTACTAGATGTGGGAAATTTGATTCCCTAGTTATATGTGGGAAATACATGGACACATATAAAGGAAATATCGATGCATTTTCTATATCTCATAAAATTTCCTATATAGAAAATGATTAAAATTTAAATATGGAGAGAGATCAATAAAGAATAGAGAGAAAAAGAAGAAAGAGAAAGAGAGAGGGATACTAATAAAGAGGAGAAAGGGAGAGGGAGGAAAAGAGAGAGGAAGAGATAAAAGAAAAAGGAGAGAGAGAGAGAGAGAGAGAGAGAGAGAGAGAGAGAGAGGGGGGGGGGACTTGCTTACATTAGTACATAACTCTAATTTCATCATTTGATTCTCTTGTAGCCAAGAATAAAATATAATGGGTAAGGATTTCAATGAGTGAGCCATTGATTTGTAGTGCTTAGACCATTAGCCAATGCTCTTTTTTAAAAAAAGTTTAAACCAATCAATCTATTTGAGCAATGCATTTCATTCATGTTTTGAGAGAGTAGAATGCTCTTGTCATATACATATCCACCAATGAAAAAGGTGGATGTTGAGGGAGATACTAGGAGAAAGTTACCCCCACATCTCCTTCAATGTAATTCCAAACACTTGTGCCCTTCAAGAAAATTTTCATCTTGAACTTCCATATAAGATAATTGTTCTTATCAAGATTCTTGCTAGCAATTAGGTTGAAGTTGTGAAAACATTCTGACAAAACAAACAATTTGCAAAAAACTGCAATCTGAAAGCAAGCTAATAGCAGGTGCACTACAAGTAAGCATGCAAACTTTTCTATTAACTATATAACAATAATTGCTATTTGCAATTTGTATGTAGATTCCTTTTGTGTATACAAGTTCTAGCAGACAGCTAAAAACATACATATTCAAAATTTGTAATCTCTACACCTGTACACACCAGACATAGGTGAAATTGCTGTATACACAAAAAGTGTTGTAAAGACCACTTGTAAGTTTAGAAGGGAGGCCAAAATGACCTCAAATTCCAAAAGACACAAAAAAATTCCTAAATGATCCATCTACATTATATACACTATTCTTTCTACTTAGCAAGTTTCACTACAATAGGAGACTATAATTGTGGGAGCCTTAGGAGCCTCCTAAGCCTATAACCCAAGGTGAGTTGAGCAAGGTAGAAGAGCTTTGTAGCCATTTCTTGCTTGCTTGCTTGCTCACATGCTTAAATTCCTTCGCCTTAGCCTTCAATGAAGCTCCCTGTAGCTGTGGAATGGCTCTAATACCATGAAAATAACTAAGAGCGAAGAGAGGTAAAGGCAAGAGCACACATACAAACAACAATAGAGACTTGAGAATACATAGAGATAGAGCTAAAATCATCTTCTTATTATTTTTCTTCTTCTACACAAAAGAATCAAGTCTACAATATGATAAAAGACTAATATGAAAGTTCCACATGTATATACATATGGTCACTAAGTATCAACCAGCCAAGGAGAAAAGAGGTGGCACAACAAATGTACCATAACCAAGGATGGACTACAGGTGTAGTCTAGTTGTAGAATCACTGGTGCATCCTCATGTTGCTCACCTAACATGCTAGTGAATAATATACTGCCACATGACCAAGATGCGTAGTGGATGCCAACTTATGTAGAGCTCCACATCTCAAGAACTACAACCAATAGACACACTTAAAACTAAGGCAATTGAATCTTAGACCACTTTAGGACACATTTTAGCCTCATCTTAGGAGGTTAAGAACTTTTCATATGTGGTTAGGACACATATGAAAAATTTGTCGTCACAAGATTAATCTAAAGCTCTTCATATGTATTTTGTACATATCCTTTAGCTCTCCTTGACCAAGTGTCTTTTGAGCATATATCTTGACCATACCTTTAATCAATGAGTATGTTTTCACATTTGTCTTGTATCTAAACTTCCTCTTCTCTGTAATTATCTTCTGTTGAGTACTCTTCATCATTCTTTGCTCCCATCTCACAAATTCTCCCTGCGGCGAGCAACTTTCACGAACTCCTGCACGTATTCTGTGTAGTTACATCTTGTGAACCCGACGTGAAAACATTGCTTCTGATCATCGAGATGGGAGATCCACCTTCTTCATCGACTGCTTCTTCCTTTTCAGTTGATGAGATGAAGACTTTATTTTCCTTACATCTCTCTTTGCCCCTTTCTATATGTTTTTCTCTCCCCCCCTCCCTCTCTCTCTCTCTCTCTTTCTACCTTGCTTTGAGCTCTCTCCCTTTCTCTTTCACTCTCTCACTCTCACTCATTTACGAACCTATAAAATACTACACTTGGGTTTCGACACTTTTTTTTCCTCAATGCATAGTCTCTATTGGCATTGCCAATAGCGATGCTTTAGCAACACCACCTAATTGCTTGAAAATGGCCATCAGTATGCAACCATTTCCTTGTAGTGCATATGAGTGATGCTAAGCTAGTCATAACATAAACTAAGAGGAACTATAGGCCTATGTCTAGTTTAATCCCTGCCCATAATATACTCGGACTTACCTATCGAGATGCCTAACATGTGTCTATCCTATATGCAACCTATGCCTAGTCTATGTCATACATAGGCTAAAGTATCATGTAGATGTATGCTAGGCTACACATGTAATAGATTAAGGAGAAATGCAATCCTAGGCATAACATATACCTATGCTTATGCCATGCATAGGCTAGCTAGGCAAGGCCTCGGAAAATGCAATGCCATGTCTTGTCTTTTTCGTGTACGAACTATGCTAAACCTAGAAAAGATAACACGAGGCATGGGATAGTCTAAGAATGAGCGTAGGTCTATGCCTTATTATCAAGTATACCTAGTTTCAATTATGCCTAGCCTATGCATGTGCTTAGCATGTGCCTAGTCTATAGCATGCATAGGCTATGCATAGGATATTGATGGTGCTTATGCTCAATGTTGGGACATTGGATGCACTCTTATTCTTTCAAGAGTTCTCAAAGCTCATTGACACAACCATCTCTTCCCAGAAGGTACTCTATGGACTTTCTAGAAGTCAAAATAAGGAAAAATAAAAAAAGATAAGACAAGACAACTCACCAAAGTTGTAGACTAGAAGATTCAAGAGAGAGTCCAAGCTGTAGCCTCCATTGATCCACTTGTTCAAAAAGTTCTGAGCTCCACACTCTGTGCCTCCAGCTTTTCATATATGCATACCTTTTGACTCATCCATTTAGGCGTCCAAATTTGTAATCAAGAAATCTCTCTCTCTCTCTCTCTCTCTCTCTCTCTCTCTCTCTCTCTCTCTCTCTCTCTCTCTCTCTCTCTCTCTCTCTCTCTCTCTCTCTCTCTCTCTCTCTCTCTCTCTCTCTTTGTGTGTCCTTATGCACGCACACACGCACACATACATTTGAATGAGGCAGCAACAAGCAACTTGATATGTAAGCTTGAACCTGATAGAAAACTCAATTCATAGCAGAGGAAAGTAAGAAGATAAGCTTGTTTGTTTTAGAGCCATTTGAATTACCTCTAATTAATGTTTTTCCACTTTAAATGTGGGTAGAATTGTTTACATGTTGACATGGCCTTATACTCTCGGACAATCGTGGGGCTAGTTACATTTTAGACATAATTGTAGGGTTATTTATCTATCCAGCACATCTACATTAGTTCTCATTGACTCGCTCCAACCTAGTGCTTTTATGTGCATGCAACTTTAAATTAAAAATTGCACAATAGGATTCATTAGCCAGAACTTCCACTATTGATATTTGTTTTTCTTGTATCCATAATGGCCATATGCAAACTAATAACACTCTAATGTTAATAGTGAAAGACTTTTCATAGGTTCGTGAATGATTTGTTGGCAGTGAAAGATTAAATTCTCTTATGCATGAAACTAGCATATAACATTATTTTGTTGAGCCTATGCTCTCCATTATACATATGTCATGAGTTAATGTAGTTGTTACATTCTTTCTTGCGTCCATTGTACATTAATGTGATAGTCTAGTAGGTACTCGAGTAATACAATCATGCAAGTAATTAACGTCTAATTATAGCTTCTATCTTGTAGTCTAATTATAGTCTAGTAGGCTCACATTCCTAGGTGAGGTACATATTGCGACAAGAGAATCTAGGACCTAGGTAGTCATAGCCTTAGCCCATGTATGTAGGCTCACATTCCGAGGTGAGAGCGAGAGGTGTGTGTACCTATGGTCCCATAAGCATACGTTATTGATGAGATAGCGATGAATCTTTTTTAAACGGCGTGCGATGATGGGTCAAATCGTGTGGCAAGCGGCTTTTGGTAAATTCAGTGTCTCTATCCTCCTCGACGGCCCGTTGAGATCAGGTTGAGACAGCATCGCCTGTAGCCCCACTTGCCACACCCCCAAATTTTTTCAAAACCCCAATACCCAAAGGCGTTGATCTTTGCTTCCATCTCTCTCTGATCTCTCTCTGCCGGCCGCCTGCCCGAAACTACAGCATTCTTGCAGTCTCTGCCTGCGTGCAAATACACGCTTAATTGCTTGCAAGTGGTCTTCTTCTTCGACTTGATTCTCCCGTGATCATTGATTCCTTCCGCTTCGTTGTCGCCTCCTCCTCTTCTGCTACATTCGTCCCTTTCATATACAGAGCTTCGTCGTCAACTTCAACATGGCTTTCTTCTCATCACCCTCCTTCCTTCCTCCTGCCATCGACCTCTGCAGGCTTCATTGAGCTCTTTCGTCGCAACAGCTTCATCTTCATTGTGTGTCGTCTCGTTTCTCCCCGCTTTTGCGTCTCAGTAACTTCATCCTTTCCCGTCACCTTCGGCTCTTCTCCGATGCCTTATATTATGCTTGTTGGTCACACTCACTGCTTTTCCTCAACAAAGCTTCCATTAATCATGACGCTGACATCAAGGCTTTCATTATAATGCTATCACTTTGTTTGAAGCATAGTCGCATCACATTTCTCTGAGCATTGTTCATCTAGCACTAGTTTGTTTGTGAAAGATCAAGGCTCACAAAGAAAATATGTGCTTTGTATTGTTGTTTTTGTTTGCCAAGTTGCTAAAACATGAGAATCTCTCCCTAATTGATCATGCCATTGCATCGCCTATTTTTCACCTCATGCAAATAAACCATCATCTCTTCTAAGTTGTGGTAAAGATTACTATCAATCGAAACTTTTCTCTTCCATTAGGCTTCAGTACAAATATTACCCTCCATATGTTCTATTATGGCTAACTTACAACATAAACATATCTATAGCCACAATCATAAATGTACCATTTACAAAATAGCAACTCTTGAAAGAATTGGTTCATAAATATGTCTTTCTTGCTTTCAAGAAAATGTGTGTAGTTAGGATATTGTTTTGGCATATGCATGCATGAATTGACAAGCATGGAAAGGCAAAGAACACTACAAGGGAATGGGGGTATAGCGACGGTCCTTTTTCGATGTAAAATAGCGGTGAGGCCCCTCCAAGGAAAAAGTGGCAAAAACTCGAGCACTGCATTTCACCGCAAAGAGAGTGAAATAGAACGTGGCTTTGGGAGGGAGAGTGAGAGCAAGAGAGAGAGAAGGTGAGCTTCTCACCACCATCACTGCCACCATTCGCGAAGAAGAGAGGGAAGTGCACGAAGGAGAAAGAGGGGATGCCACGAAGAGCATACGAAGAATCCATCCTCGGGCCTTTGCCATAAATACATTGCCTCCTCTTAGTTTGTTCCTGTTCTTTATTCTCTTCTTTTGTTTGTTTTTCTTGAGCATAAGGTGCATTGAGGGAGAAAGATAGGAAATGGGAGAGGAAGAAGAAGAAAGGAAAAGGGGGAGAGAGAGAGAGAGAGAGAGAGAGAGAGAGAGAGAGAGAGAGAGAGAGAGAGAGAGAGAGAGAATAAACATAATAGATAACAAAGAGAGAGAGAGAAAGGGGGAGGGAGAGAGGAGAACGAGTGAGAAAACAATGAGGGGATAGAGAGAAACAAAGAGAGGGGAAACAAGGAAAGAGAAAGAGAGAAAGAAAGAGAAGGGGAGAGAATATGTAATGAAGAGTGAAAAGATAGGTCGATAAAAGGGTGAAGTAAAGAGAAGAAGAATAGTGGAGAGAGCGAAAAAGAGAGAGAGAAAAACGGAAACAACGAGAGAATTAGAGAGAACAAAATTATAGAAAGAGAAAGGTAGAGGGGGAAGAGAGGCATGAGGAGGGGTGGGGAGAGAAAGCCTTTCAATGCCTTGTTTTATGAGTTTTTTATTTTTGATCTTTGATTTTGATTTTAGCGATATGCGTCGAGTGCGAATGGAAAGGTAAAGAGAGAAGAAGTGAGAGTGGGGAGGTAAGATGGGGGAGAGAAAGAAATATTTATAGAAATAGAGGGGGAGAGAGAAGTAAAGAAGAATGAAGGGAGGCAAATAAAAAGAGAAAAAGAGAATGAGAACAAAAACCTGTTGTTTGTCGTAACGTAGACAAAATGGAAACAATGATGGTCATGATGTCCAAGATTGCAAGGACTATCTTAATCAGTGTGCCCTGTGTCCTTACTCTCAATGCAAGCTGGTGATCAAATGAAAGAGTCGTTTGTCTATAGAACACATTGTTGTAACACGCGCAATTGAGATGCAAATAGCGACACAAATACTGACACATACAGTGACGGTTTTATGGAGAGACTAATATCGATACATTTAGTGCGATGACGAGGATAAATTTTTTAATGAATATTTTCGTCGCTCTGAACGTCGATATGGGGCCTATATCTTGTAGTGGAAATCGTATGCACACTACTATGTGGTGATTATAAAAATATTTAAATGTCTTGAACTATAAATCATATCATTGCATAATACATGAAAATACAAAGCAATACGTCATATTTACATTGATTATGGTTCATTATGGTGAGGCTGCCCAAGATGTGGACATACATGTGAGCCTTGTCTTAAAAACTTGAGAGATTGAGAGAACAATTATAATTTTATTCTATGCATCTTTAGATGATAAGGGAGTGCCTTGATCCTACGACCGTGGGAGAACATCGATAGATATTGATGGGCCAACACAAAGTTGAAACTCCACTTGTGATTTTGAAATTTGTGTGTACCATTATTAGAGTTCAAAAATTATATTTGTGGCTTATGCTTAGCATAGGCTTGGGTAAGTTACTCATGAATATATGTGTACATCACGTACATTCAAAATAAGGTATTTTTAAAATACCATCTTTATACATTTTTAATATACAGAAGGGTGTAATACAAAGGGATTATTTACAGATTGAATAAAAAAGGGTTATGTTTTATTCACGAATAATTCATAGATAAGGATATTTATAAATAGGCCTTGAACACACGTGATGTAGAAGATATACATATAGTAACTTTCCTGAGAGCATAGGCTAGTGTCAAATGTAGGTGTAGACATATATGTACACTAGGTGGAAGCATGAGATGGACTAGACATAGTTTGGCTAGGTGGAAGCATGAGATGGACTAGACATAGTTTGGCTAGATTTTATAGATGCATTAGGTGTAGCCATAGACCTACATAGGTGAGAGCATAAACCAAACATATGTATAATACTTATAGGTCTAGGTATAGGTGTGGGCATCATGTAGCATTACTACAACATATAGACCTAGTACCAACATTTAGATTGACAAAATTATTCATGGAAAAAAATTACATTGTCATTACAGAGTCAAAGTAAATTTGTGACACAAATATCAAAGGTTATAGAGGGAACAAATTTTGGGTGGTGAGGCATGCACCTCACTTGCAGCTATATAGATTGAATCTCTTACATAATTCATTTAACAATGTAGCATACATCTAATGTCCAAAAATTCAATATCATGATTCACCAAAAAGAAGGAATCCATTGATTACAAAAGCTGGATACAATCAAGTTGAGAACTTATTGCTCAAGGAGCTTTTTCATCATTTGCTTAAGCTCGATAAGAAGACTTCAATATTTCATCGTAGTCACACCTTGAGGTATGCATCAGTCCCATTGATCTTCTAACTTGTTCGAGCATTTTTGAGGGAGTTTTTGGGCATTTGTAAGAGTCACATTGTGCCTCACTCCATCAGCCACATCAGTAAAAGCGCCCCCAAGATAGCTAGTGTGATTTACACTACATAACTTGGCTGTCCTAACTACCTCCATCTTCTTACAAACTCTATCTACACTAAATACGTGGAAAAAAGCTCTCCTTAGGTAGGGTAAATATTTCTAATACAACTACGAAAGGGACTACATATAGCAATAAAGCAAAAACATAATATGAAAGGTTAATAGACTATATCATCAATGTGTTGTATGATAAGCAACATTGAAAGTTTCACTATGAGGTTCTAAGTGCTAATGGGTGATCCTAAAATTAGTGTGAAGTAATATATCCTCATCAAAATTGGCTTGAGAATTGAGAAAGAGTAGGGTGGCATCCTATGGTGAACCTCCATATTTTATAGCCCCTATTCAACTTGCATGAACTGAGAGAAGGAGCTAGGGTGATTTCAGGGAGATGTTATCCATGTCAAGGTTGCTTGTGTGTTTAGAGGGAGTAACTTGCTTTGAAGAGGGTCTTGTTGTAATCCACATATTGGTAAATATTGTGGTGAGGCTGCCAAGTTGACAATCAAGATGCTTAAGGAGCTAGAGCTATGTGAGAGAGATAAGCTTTGCATTCCATGTCTCTATGGAGGTTAGGAGGGTCATCTTCTGTAGTGAGCCAAGCAATATACATGGATTGCTGATTATATCATGAGGCCTAGAATAATTGTTGTAGTTTATGATGGAGTGACAAGTTGTCTCTATACCTAGCTAGTGTGTTTTCTAGGATAATGGGATGCCACAGAGTTACTCTTAACATATGATCTGAAGAGAAAATGTGATTTTGCATAATGAATGTGATCGATGAGAGACTTGAATGGATCTAGGCATTTGTGCTACCACAAGCATGACCATTTTCTCTTTGACTTCCTTGATTTGGGAATCGTACATTGGCTAGTTGTGGGATTGTTGTATGTGAAGAGGTGGTGAAGCATATGTGCTATGACTTTCAAATCCTCATGTTGTACAACAGGCAAGAGCACCCCCTTTTGGGTTATATCTTCGCCTTTCCATTATTGGGGTACTCCTATTAGCCTTTTTACCTTCACATGTTTTCCCAATTTTCTTTTTATGCCTAAAGTTTTTTCTACTATTTTCATAGCAAGTTCGATGACAGTCTCTTGGGTCTACCAATGGTCTCCATTCTTTATGTTAAATTTCAACTTGAAGGCTTTATTTTCTAAGTGGTAGTAGTAGATGTTGGCTTCACATGAAAATGGATGGGGTTGCATGAGGCTCTAACATAGGTACCCAATTTATATTTTGCTATCAATTCCCAAAGTGACTGGCGATGTGTTATTAGGTTGTCCAAACGACTTGTACTCTGAAATTGAATATATTCCACTTTGTACATGCTCACTTTAATGCCAATGTTGGTCTACTATAGGACCAATAATATATTCTTATATTTGTTAAGAGAGTCTTTGATGAGGATGGGCTTGTTCCCAATTCTAGGCTATTCTAATTCCTACAAAGCCATGAAAATACTCATGAGTTACTCCATAAAATCTCAAGTTATGCTTCTGTATTTATATGAAAAATAATGTTGCACCAATATTTTATACCTACATATCATTGCGCAATTAAAAGTCTTAACTTATCCATCTCTTATCATCTTATTACAATAACTATTAGTAGTTTGGCAGCCTTGGTTGGTTGGTTTTCATAAGTTTCTTGTTGGTCATTTGTCAGCAAATTGAGTCAAGCTTCCTAGCTTGGGAGAGAAGGTAGCATGTGAGGTAGAAATTTTCTAAGTTTTTTATTTTTATAATGTTATTTTTATATATATTAGAATGAATGGTTTTTATTTATGTGTAATAAGAGAAGGGTCTAGAATCCACCAATAGTAGAAATTCGGATTGCACTCTAGTTTGGCCAGAGAGTTCAAGTAGGTAGGCCACACAACTAGCTTGTAAAGGAATGATGTGAGGTGTCTCTAAATTGATCGCTTTTTACGCGTTCTCTATTTAATAAATTTATGTCAATAAATTAATGACCCACTTTTCTTTAAGTGTTGATGATGATCTAGCATGGCCATGAGACCATTTAGAGACCAATATTCCCAGTGCATCACTTAATGGGGTGATCAAACCACTGTGACAAGGATATCTGGTACATGTAGTACAAGTTATGAAGGGGGAAAGAAGTGTCTGCCAAGTATAAGTGTTATAAAATCGGAGATACACGCTCGAATTTCTTATATACTTAAAATGTATATGGTGAATATTATGTTGGCACAGAGGGAGAATAAATGAGAGAAAAGAAAGATGTAGAGAGAGAGGTAGAGAAATTGGAAACACACCAGGGACTGGAAGATGGGCCAGTCCCCCCCCCTTGTGGAGTTATATTATTGACAAGGAGCAAGCTCCTCCGTTACACATAAGCCAGTTCTTACTTATAGATCTTGGAAACAAGATCATGGTTCCTTGCACGGTATACAACCAGCTAATACTTGCACAACTTGGAAGTTGGCACCTTTTAATCCTTCTTGAGTCTCCTTCTCTCCTATACAATATGTGTAGGGCTCTCCTCTTAGCGCTTGATTTCAGCAGAGCTTCCGCAACACTTGCACCTTCTCTTCTCCTCTTGGAACTTGATTTCAATAGGGGGAACTTGATTTTAGCAGGGCTTCCGCAGCACTTGCACCTTCTCTTCTCCTCTTGGATACATGCAAAGTGATGCTTCCTTCACCCCTCTCACACACCCAAAGAGAGCCTCCTCTTTTATAGGCTTTCAAGAGCTTCTCTTCTTGGAGAGAGAGTCGAGTTGTTCTTCATGCAAGATGTGGTTGTTCCACTCTACAGCACTAATTTCGAGATATCTCCTTGTGTATTGTTTGGATGAAAAAACGTCCAACACAAAAGTTGTAGATCTCATTGTTTCTGATAACTCACGTGTCTCATTTTTTAGAGATCGTTTTTCTATTGCGAGATATTTTAAAAGTGGATTTAAAAAGAAAACAAATTTTTTAACTGTACTCTTAACTTGTGGTCCATGCAACCACTTTGAGTCATAGATAAGGAGAGTTCAGATTGCCTTGGGCCTCAACCTTAAGATTGAATTCCACACAAAAGCTTGTGTCATTTTAGACCTTAGAAAGAGAAAATCACTTCTCTGCTCAC
The DNA here is from genome assembly GCF_053477565.2 of Lygodium microphyllum. Taxonomy (NCBI): domain Eukaryota; kingdom Viridiplantae; phylum Streptophyta; class Polypodiopsida; order Schizaeales; family Lygodiaceae; genus Lygodium; species Lygodium microphyllum. The sequence continues at coordinate 43,635,209 of NC_141139.1, read as the reverse complement.
TTCTAGAGGATCACGTCTCTCATCTTTCTTAGTGAGAGAATTCCCTCTCTCGTCTTTCTTAATAAAAGAAAAAACCTTAAACCTTGACTTTTAGGGGAGAGGATGACCCCAAATGAATGAATGCTCATTACACACAAGTAAAACATTCCCAGGCATCCTTGGATGCACACATAAATACATAACACAATGCTAATGCACTTCCTCTTCTTAGAACTCAATCCATCTTCATTTGTGTATAACTCCTTGGTTCTTGTGTACACTCTTACACTTGGCAGACACTTCTTTCCCCCTTCATAACTTGTACTATTGCTTGTACCAGATATCCCCGTCACAGTGCTTTGATCACCCCATTAAGTGATACACTAGGAATATTGGTCTCTAAATGGTCTCATGGCCATGCTAGATCATCATCAACACTTAAACAAAAGTGAGTCATTAATTTATTGACATGAATTTATTAAATGGATAATGCGTAATAAGGAATCAATTTAGTGACATCCCTCTGGCTTCTAAACATTTGACCTCAATTGTAGAGGGGATACATAGTCCTTAAGAAGATCTAGAAAGTCTTGTAGTTCTCTCTCAGTCATAAACTGAGCGTCCAATGGGGGATAATTCTTAACTTAACCAGATACTTCTGTAATACCTTAAACACCATATTGGGGAACACTATACCTCTAAATCAAGCACTCTATAGCTCAATAGATTCAATTTTTCAAGTGCTTTCCAATGATAGGTCACACCATATGGTTTTGAGAAACTTACGATCATGTTATCCGCGTGCCACATTTTTAGTATTCAAAAAATGGGAATTGGGAGATTCCCAAACTCACCTATATTGTATTCTTACTTGATAGAGTATTGTCCTGATGGTATAGAATTATTTCAGGCACAAGAAACTCTTCTGTTTCTTCTATGTCAGGTAAATCTTCCTTGATTGGTTCCATTGGAGGTTCTCCAATACAGGGACCTAGTAGCAAACTTATATGGAAAGCATTATGAATGTTCCAATGTCTTGGTAGATCCAAACAAAAAGTCACATCGTTTATCTTTTCTGTGATCTTGAAAGGGCCATAATAGCGATTAGAAAGCTTAATCACTTTACCCTTTTGACCTTTCTACTGCTTCAAACGAGTCTTCTCAAACTTAAGAAGAACATGCAATCCCAACTTGAGATCTAACTTACGATGATGCTTCGTGTTTATGCTTCTCTTGTGGCCTTTGGATAGTAGCTTTTACTTGAGTGAAAGTTGTATCAATGTCTCTAACAAACTCATCTGATGCAAAGATCTTATCCTTTGTAAGAAGAATGGGTGATAAATGAGGCTTACCATAGATGATCTCAAAGGGTGCCTTACCAGTACTAGAGTGCACCGTATTATTGTATGCAAGCTCTACTAAAGGCAAACACTCTTTCCATTCTCTTTGATTATCAGAGACATAGGATTTCAAAAGGTCCAAAACAATAGAATTAGAACTTTCACTCTGTCCATCCATTTGAGGATGATAAGAGGATGAAAACTTTAACTTTGTCCCGAGGTTCTCGAATAGAGCTTGCCAAAAGAGGCTCGTCATGCGGGGATCTCGATCACTTATAATGGACTTAGGCATGCCATCATGCTTGAAAATATGAGCAATGAATATCCTAGCCATATGATTGGATTTGATTGTCTTACGCACAGGTATAAATTGAGCTTGCTTACTGAATCTATCAATGATAGTCCAGATTGCATCATTGCCTGCTTATGTGCGAGGAAGCTCCATGATAAAGTCCATGGCTATACTTTCCCAAGGCTCATTGGGAATAGGTAATGGCTTCAGTAGACGAGGTGGCTTATGCCTGTCATACTTTACTTTTTGGCATATCTTGCAATCGTGGACATATCTTTCAATGTCAGCTCTAAGAGTGGGCCAAAAGAAATATCTTTCCAATGCTTGAGTGGTGGGTAGAATACCCCTATGTCCAGCATATGGAGATGCATGTGCTTCATCCATTACCTTGTGTCACAATGGTAATGCTACACAAATTGCTTGATGATGATACAAATAACCATCTTGAATCGAGTAAGGTGTAATCGACTCACCTGAGTTAAGCTGATCCCATATGGTTGAGAAGTCAGAATCAATTGCATACATTTTGGGTAAATCCATTAACTCGTTATGGTAAATAGTTGTGATTGCATTCACTCGAGGTCGCTGTGATAGAGCATCTGCTACCACATTCTTAGTTCCAAATGTGTGAAGGATTTGAAAATGAAACATAGATAAGAAATTTTCCCAACGCATCTCTTTCTCTAAGAGCTTCTTCTGAGTGAGGAAGTATCTTAGACTTTGGTGATCTGTTTTAATAACAAAATCTGCACCAAGTAAATAGTGTTTCCATACTTGAAGAGCATGTACTACCGCCATAAGCTCTTTCTCATATACTGGAGCATGTAGCTCATGGTCCTTGAGGTGTCGGCTCTCAAATGCTACTGCATGATGCTCTTGGTTAAGCACAGCTCCAATGCAATCCCCAGAAGCACCGCAGTGAAATTCAAAAGGTTTTTGAAGATCCAGAACTATGAGAACTGGTTCTTGAGTCACAAGAAACTTAATTCTTTCAAAGGCTTGTAGTTGCCTTGATCCCAAGCAAAAAGGCTTTCGCTTCTGAGTAAGGTCATGTAGAGGACATGCAACATACGCAAAACCTCGTATGAACCTCCTATAGTATGAACATATGCCCAAGAAACTTCTAACTTCATGTACAGAAGTAGGTGTAGGCCATTCAACAATGGCTCGAATCTTCTCATGATCCATTCTCATACATGTAATCCCTATAATCTGGTTAGCCTTGTTTGAATACTCTTCGCCTGAAATCTTCAAGTTTGTAATTCCTCCACTTGCAGTACTTGTGTGAGGGATAAACTAGTGCAATGGGCTTCCTATACAAGCTGTAAATTACCAGGAGGAGGGAAAAGTTTTTCTTGAGTTGATTGGTTGCATCCTTTTGGAATATTCAATAATGAGGTAGGATCATGTCTCTTTTGTCCCAGTATCTCCCTTTGCATCCAGCTTTTTTTCTTAGTGGATATATACATGTGGCAAGAGGTTTTTGCTCTATGAAAATATAGATGAAATGCATTTCTAAAATAAATTGTTCAACCTATAAGGATATGAATGGATTGATCAATTAAAAGAAAATCGAAAAATGAGGGTTGACTGAGGGTCTTGGCACTGCAAATCAGTGGCTTACTACTTGAAATACTTATCCTTTATACTTTATTCAGTGATACAAGAGAGTCAAATGATCAAATTAGGGTTATGTATTGAGGCAAGGAGCTGCCTCTCTCTCCCTCCCTTCCTCTCTCTCTTCTTCTCTCTCTCTCTCTCTCTCTCCCCCTCCCTCTCTCTACATCCCTTTCTGTCCCCCTCTCTCCCTTCCCCTCCCTCTTTTTCTCTCTCCCACTCCTCTCTCTCTCTCTCTCTCTCTCTCTCTCTCTCTCTCTCTCTCTCTCTCTCTCTCTCTCTCTCTACATATTTTCTTCTTTTCTTTTATCTCTCCTCCCTCCCTCCCTCCCTCCCTTCCTCTATTTCTCCCTTTTTCTCATTTTTCTTTATCACTATCCCTCTTCTCTTTCTCTTTTTTCTTTCTCTCTATTTTTCTTTCTTTATCACTATCCCTCTTCTCTTCCCCTCTCCTCTTATTCTCTGTATTTATTTCTTTCTCTTTCTCTCTCTATTTATTTTTTTATCTACCTCCCTAGCCTCTCTCTACTTCTCTCTCCCTCCCCTCTCTATTTTTTCATCCTTCTCTTTATTTTCCTCCTTTTTTCTCTCCCCCTATTTCTCTCTCTCCATCCCTCTCTATTTTTACCCTAGGAAGGAAAAAAGAGGTGGTACAATAAATGTGCCATAACCAAGGATGTACTACATGGGTATAGTGAGATATATTCTAGAGTGATTGAGGCTTTGAAAAAGAGATGGTTTATGGGTGCATATAGGTCATTAAGAAACTTATCTCTAGAATCAAGATGGAGTACAATTACTAGATTGTGTTGTCATTCCCATTGCTTTGATTATTATAAGTCCGCGACTCAAGGGTTCACTATGTGTATCCTTATCTTTGATTCTTTCTTAAATAAAATACAATCCTTTTCTATTCAATTTGTAAACAACTCCTTTATATTATATCCTTTTGTATGTAAAAAATATATATATAAATGATATTGTAAAAATACATTGTGTTGAACCCAGGCGATGCATACATATGTTCATGACTAACCTCCCCAAAAAGGACTATAATTAAGTCAAATTTTCATGTATAGAATCCACATTATGGTTGCAACTTGAAGCAACCGATTCAACACGAGAGCTCAATATTTAGTGGGAAAAGGGATGATAACATGACACTTTTTTTAATGATGATAGCACAACTTTAGATCATCACTCAAAAAGTAAGGTTCTCATTAAGACTGCAATTTAGGGTAAATCAAGAAATTTGTTCTATCAAAGGAAGCATGGGAAATAGTGAGCTAAATTTTGTCTTGATCAATGTTTTTTGTCTTACAGAAGCATGGCATTGAATATACGGGGCCTCTTTTGGTCTAAAACTACTATTCTTCTATCTTGTAATTTCTCTTTTTGATTCCCTACTACAGATTGAGGCTTATCACAAAAGCCCTCAACATATTTGGTGAGACAGACGTAAAAAGCCACATCAAGATTGCAAGATGGAAGATTCTTTGGGCTTTACAAGAATTTCTGAGTCTATGAATGATATGAGGCAACTTTTGCAATGCTTTAACATGTATATGTAGCAACAGTAACAACAACATCAGTAGGAATTGCAATGATAACATCAGTAGGAATTGCAATGCTTTAACATACTTGATGATGTTCTTTAGTATGACTCTGAAAGGACGAGCTTCAGTATGGTATCACAGCCTAGAGACTAGAACCATAACTTTGATTGACTTCTTCTTTGTGGCATTTTGAAGAGAGTTTGCCCTTGAAAGGGAAGGTCAATAGGCATTGTTCGGCTACATCTTCTCAATGTAACACATCAAGAACATCATGAGAATATTCGTGGGTATGCCAAGAAACTGAAGGAAGTATTCCATAACTTGTAAACCTACATTCCTATTCTAACTGTTGCTGCTACTCAATTGCAATACTTTTTGAATGGGATGGACTTTAACATTCAAGTGTAGCTGAGCGGTGTTGTTCTTGCTAATATTGATACGGTTATTACAAGATTAGAGGAGGTAGAATCATGATTACAAGTGGCTTATACCTCTATGGCAAACTGGAATCTGAGTCTAGGTGTTGGAAATACTTTGGTACTGATGAATGGAGGTCAAGTGATATCCATGAGTACTCCTAATGGGAGACAAAGCATGATTCAAAATGTGCCCATATTGTTGCCTCCTCCCAGTGTGACCATGCCTATGGCTAGTCAGATGATGGCTCTACCAAATGTTGAAAGCCAAGTGATAACTCCTACCATTGTTCCACGAAATTAGCATCCAATTCCTAATCAAGTGGTTAGGCCGATGGAACGACAAGTAGATAATTGTAGCTATTAGTCAAGTATCTCAAATATCCTTGGTGAAGTTAAGGATATGATGAAGCACTATACTGACATGATCACTGAACAATATAGATAAATAGCTATTAATGTCAATTTCCTTAAGAAGCAGAAACAGTTGATAGGGAGTCGACACCCTGAAGAGGGTGTCCCCTCAAGATTTAGCTGTAAATGGTGTGGCGGCCAACATTTCCCTAGGAATTGTCCAAACATTAAATGTGACATATGCGAGAAGTCCAACTACTTAGCTAGTACCTATTGGTGCAAGATTAGCTCTCTCTATCACAAGGAAGTAAATATCCAGGTCAGGTTAACCATCGAGCAAAAGGAAATAATCTCCATCAAGATGAGGGACAGATTCAAATACTGAAAATAGGGAAAGCTATGGTAGAGTAGCTACCTAGTGGCAATGGAGTTAGTCTTATAGAAGCTATTTGTGTCATGGCATTGAAGCTTCTAATCTGCGCATCATTACAAGAGGTCAAAAGGGTAAAGAAGCCGATAAAAAAAAGGTAAAACTTGTCGAGAGAAATCCCAAGCAAGATGATAAGGGAACGCAAGTCCTTAATCCAGATATGGAAGGTGGACCTCTAAAAGTTGTTGATGGTAAAGTCGACCCCAATAAGAATAAAGAATTGCCAAAAAAAAAAGAAGGTGAAAGCCAAGAAAGAGGCACCAAAGGCTATTCAAAGACCAACGGAGAGAATGGTTTGGTGAGAAAATTAAGCTCTTGCTAGCTATCGTGAATTTGATTTAGCAAGTTCTCTTTGCAAATTTAAGCCAGATGTTAACCTCTTGCAGTTAATTAAGTTGTCTCCAAAAGAGTTTAAGCAGATTCTATGCATTGGGTATATCATTGAGCCATTGGGAATAGCACAAGTAGGAGATGATTGATTAGAGCATGTTGAAAAGCATTGTCTAAGGGTAGTAGCATACCCTGATGGAATACTAGTGGATCATGCCATTGTAGACACGGGATCCTCCGTCAACATTATGAGTTTGGAATTGATGGAGATGCTAGGGTTAGAGATAAAAAATATGCCTCCATGATTCTCCGAATGACAATGAGTTTAAGACAACCTAAAGGTTGCATTACTAAAGTCCATGCAACTGTCGCTAATGTGGAATGTGTTTTGGACTTTAGGGTCATTAGCTTTGTAAGATGGCCTAGTTATCAAGTACTGCTAGGCAGGCCATGGATCTTACAAGCCGACTGTCAAGTTGATATATCCACTGGTCGGTTGATCTTTGGCAGAGATGTTAGACATGTAGTAGTAGATGCCTATCTCAAATCTACTCAAAGTGAGAGAGTTCCTTTATCCTTGTCAAAGTTAGATACATTAGATGCTCCATCTGCTAATGAGTCGTCATCAAGCGATGAATCCAATGAGGGGTTCAATGCAGTGGATATCTATCAAGTAACTTTGAATGAGCCAATAGAGGCTCAAGAGAGGATAAGAGACACAGACATAATTGTGCTAGACCTTGGTATGATAAATAATGCATGGCCAATTAAATTAGGGTCAATGCTCAGTTTGGAAGAAAGAAAGGACTATATGTTCTTGATTTAGAAATTTCATGGCATCTTTGCTTAGACTTATAATGGAAGTTGAGAGGCATTTACTACAAGGATACATGAGTATAGCGATAGCCATTTTCGATGCAAATTAGCGGCGTTGCTATTTGCATCGCAAATGCGACGCAAATAGTGACAGTACTCATTCGAAAAAAAAGGGCCAAAACGTGAGCACGTCATTTTGCGTGAACGAACAAAAGAGAGAGTGAAAGGGAGAGCGAATTGCATCTTGCGTTTGAGAGGGAGAGGGATAAAAAGAGAGAAAGAGGGAGAAGGAGATCTTCTCACCGCCGCCACCACCGTTTGCGAAGAACAGGAGGAAGTGTACGGAGGGTAAAGAGGAGCCACCGTTGCAAAGAGGAGCCGTCGAATCCATCCTCGGGTCTTTGCAGAGAGTGCATTGTTCCGTCTTGCTTTGTTTTTGTTTTTTTTTTTATTTCTTTTGCTTATTTTTGTTAAAAATCATGTGTATTGAGAGAGAAAGAGAGGAAATGAGAGAGGGAGAGAAAGAGAGAAAAAGAAAGAAGGAACGAGAGAGAGAGAGGAAAAAACATTAAATATAATAGAGAATGAGAGAAAGAGAGAGAGAGGGAGTGACAGAGGAGAATGAATGAATAAAAAACAAAGAGAGGGTAAGATCATGTTCTTTAATTTTTTATTTTCTTGTTTGTAATAGCAATAGTAGTAGTAGTAGTTCTTTAATTTCTTCTTTTCTTGTTTATAGTGGTAGTAGTAGTAGTGGTGGTAGTAGTAGTAGTAGTAGTAGTTCTTTAATTTTTTATTTTCTTATTTGTAGTAGTAGTAGTTCTTTAATTTATTCTTTTCTTGTAGTAGTAGTAGTAGTAGTAGCAGCAGCAGTAGCAGTAGGAGTAGGAGTAGCAGTAGTAGTAGTAGTAGTTGTTGTTATTGTTATTTTATTTCTTCTTTCTTTTTGTTGTTGTGGTAGTCGTAGTAGTAGTAGTTGTGGTAGTGGTAGTGGTAGTGGTAGTGGTAGTGGTAGTGGTAGTGGTAGTGGTAGTGGTTGTTGTTGTTGTTGTTGTTGTTTTATTTCTTCTTTCTTTTTGTTGTAGTGGTAGTGGTAGTGGTAGTGGTAGTGGTAGTGGTAGTTGTTGTTGTTGTTGTTGTTGAATTTCTTCTTTTCTTGTTTGTTGTTGTTGTGGTAGTTTTTGTTTAATTTTTTATTTTCTTGTTTGTTGTTGTTGTGGTAGTTGTAGTCATCGTAGTCATGGTGGTGGTAGTGGTAGTGGTAGTGGTAGTGGTAGTGGTAGTGGTAGAAGGAGGAGAGAGAGAGAGAGAGAGAGAGAGAGGGAGGGACGGACGGACGGACGGACGGAGGGAGGGAGAGAGAGAGAGAGAGAGAGAGGGACGGACGGACGGACGGACGGACGGAGGGAGGGAGGGAGGGAGAGAGAGAGAGAGAGAGAGAGAGAGAGAGAGAGAGAGAGAGAGAGAGAGAGAGATGTTTTGTTAAAGGAAATGAGAGAGGGAGAGGAAGAGAAAAAGAAAGAAGGAATGAGAGAGAGGGAATAAATATACAACATAATAAATAAAGAGATAAAGAGAGAGAGAGAGATGGAGGGAGAGAAGAGAATGAATGGATTAAAAACAAAGAGAGGGTAAGATCTTTTTCTTTTTCTTCTTTTCTTGTTTGTAGTAGTAGTAGTGGTGGTGGTTGTGGTGGTGGTGGTGGTGGTGGCGAGGTCCGGTGAGGTCTAGTGCAATACCACGAGATGGGAAACACTCTAAAATACGTTAATTTGTGGGTGGGTGGAGACTCTACATACGTTAATTTTGTTGAGTTACAAGAGAAGAAATGCCTTCTCAAACAATTTAAGAAAGAAAAAAAGAATGATAACAAAAATAATTTTTTTGTCGTAACGTCTATAGAATACGTACAATGCTTCGGCGAGTTTCAATCAAAGATCATTGATCACGCAATCTCAGATTTTGAGGTAACGGTAAGAAAAGTGTATATCAATCATGCATTGTATTTGCAAACTAATTGAATATCATATACAAAAACATTGGGTGCGGCTGGCAAATTTTCTATCCAGGGAGGTGACATCTCGTCCCAAGGAGGATGTAGTGCAGCCGCGATAATCAACCAAGGGGTGCTCCCTTTGTGTGTGCTTAGTGTATAACACCAATATGTTTAGGGACTCCCTCTAAGAAGTGTGGAGAAGGATATCCATTGAACAACAAAATCCTACAAATGCAAAAGTTTTGTATTCAAGGTTAGGGTACTATATCCCTTAGACGCTCATGGTTGCAAGGCCATGTGGGGTTGTTTGAGATGAGTAGTAGTGGCTGGGTTGGTGCCATAGAGCCAATGTAGGGCCCGTTTTAGGTCCCAATAGGTGGTGCATTTACTAGGAGTTGCTAATAAGTGGCGGTCCCTGAATCTCAGTCAATAGGGACCAATTTATTAGTAATGCCAAAAGGCAGTGAGATAGATTCAAAATACCATCAAGTCAAAATTCAAAATCAAGAAAGAGCTAAATGAGCTAGATGAGAGGCCGAGATTACTAGAATATATTCTCCTCAAAATAGTGTTCTTATATTCCTACAAGGAAGGGGTCAGTAATCCTAGCCCTACGCATAGTCCATTAGGAGAAGGAAGTTCTAGTACTTCTCCTCTTCCAATTACTCAGGCCACTTTGAGTGGAGTAATAGTTCCCATCATTCAAACTTCTTCAAAAAATCCAATTCCCACTATGGCACAACCCATTGCAATCCTCGGAGAGGAACACTAGACTTGCCAGTCACCTTAGGATTTTCTCTACCCATCTTTAATGGATTAGCAAAGGAATCTGCGGAACTTCATATCAATGAATTCCAAAAGTTAATGTTTAACTGTCGAATTCAAGATGAAGGATACTTGATGATGTTCTTTAGTATGACTCTGAAAGGACGAGCTTCAGTATGGTATCATAGCCTAGAGACTAGAACCATAACTTTGATTGACTTCTCCTTTGTGGCATTTTGAAGAGAGTTTGCCCTTGAAAGGGAAGGTCAGTAGGCATTGTCCAGCTACATATTCTCAATGTAACACATCAAGAACATCATGAGAATATTCGTGGGTATGCCAAGAAACTGAAGGAAGTATTCCGTAAGTTGCAAACCTGCATTCCTATTCTAGCTGTTGCTGCTACTCAATTGCAATACTTTTTGAATGGGATGGACTTTAACATTCAAGTGTAGCTGAGCGGTGTTGCTCTTGCTAATATTGATACGGTTATTACAAGATTAGAGGAGGTAGAATCATGATTACAAGTGGCTTATACCTCTATGGCAAACTGGAATCTGAGTCTAGGTGTTGGAAATACTTTGGTACTGATGAATGGAGGTCAAGTGATATCCATGAGTACTCCTAATGGGAGACAAAGCATGATTAGAGGTCCACCTTCCATATCTGGATTAAGGACTTGCGTTCCCTTATCATCTTGCTTGGGATTTCTCTCGACAAGTTTTACCTTTTTTTTATCGGCTTCTTTACCCTTTTGACCTCTTGTAATGATGCGCAGATTAGAAGCTTCAATGCCATGACACAAATAGCTTCTATAAGACTAACTCCATTGCCACTAGGTAGCTACTCTACCATAGCTTTCCCTATTTTCAGTATTTGAATCTGTCCCTCATCTTGATGGAGATTATTTCCTTTTGCTCGATGGTTAACCTGACCTGGATATTTACTTCCTTGTGATAGAGAGAGCTAATCTTGCACCAATAGGTACTAGCTAAGTAGTTGGACTTCTCGCATATGTCACATTTAATGTTTGGACAATTCCTAGGGAAATGTTGGCCGCCACACCATTTACAGATATCTATCAAGTAACTTTGAATGAGCCAATAGAGGCTCAAGAGAGGATAAGAGACACAGACATAATTGTGCTAGACCTTGGTATGATAAATAATGCATGGCCAATTAAATTAGGGTCAATGCTCAGTTTGGAAGAAAGAAAGGACTATATGTTCTTGATTTAGAAATTTCATGACATCTTTGCTTAGACTTATAATGGAAGTTGAGAGGCATTTACTACAAGGATACATGAGTATAGCGATAGCCATTTTCAATGCAAATTAGCGGCGTTGCTATTTGCATCGCAAATGCGACGCAAATAGTGACAGTACTCATTCGAAAAAAAAGGGCCAAAACGTGAGCACGTCATTTTGCGTGAACGAACAAAAGAGAGAGTGAAAGGGAGAGACCATGCCTATGGCTAGTCAGATGATGGCTCTACCAAATGTTGAAAGCCAAATGATAACTCCTACCGTTGTTCCACGAAATTAGCATCCAATTCCTAATCAAGTGGATAGGTCAATGGAACGACAAGTAGATCATTGTAGCTATTAGTCAAGTATCTCAAATATCCTTGGTGAAGTTAAGGATATGATGAAGCACTATACTGACATGATCACTGAACAATATAGATAAATAGCTATTGATGTCAATTTCCTTAAGAAGCAGCAACAGTTGATAGGGAGTCGACACCCTGAAGAGGGTGTCCCCTCAAGATTTAGCTGTAAATGGTGTGGCGGCCAACATTTCCCTAGGAGTTGTCCAAACATTAAATGTGACATATGCGGGAAGTCCAACTACTTAGCTAGTACCTATTGGTGCAAGATTAGCTCTCTCTATCACAAGGAAGTAAACATCCAGGTCAGGTTCACCATCGAGCAAAAGGAAATAATCTCCATCAAGATGAGGGACAGATTCAAATACTGCAAATAGGGAAAGCTATGGTAGAGTAGCTACCTAGTGGCAGTGGAGTTAGTCTTATAGAAGCTATTTGTGTCATGGCATTGAAGCTTCTAATCTGTGCGTCATTACGAGAGGTCAAAAGGGTAAAGAAGCTGATAAAAAAAAGGTAAAACTTGTCGAGAGAAATCCCAAGCAAGATGATAAGGGAACGCAAGTCCTTAATCCAGATATGGAAGGTGGACCTCTAAAAGTTGTTGATGGTAAAGTCGACCCCAATAAGAATAAAGAATTGCCAAAAAAAAAGAAGGTGAAAGCCAAGAAAGAAACACCAAAGGCTATTCAAAGACCAACGGAGAGAATGGTTTGGTGAGAAAATCAAGCTCTTGCTAGCTATCATGAATTTAGTTTAGCAAGTTCTCTTTGCAAATTTAAGCCAGATGTTAACCTCTTGCAGTTAATTAAGTTGTCTCCAAAAGAGTTTAAGCAGATTCTATGCATTGGGTATATCATTGAGCCCTTGGGAATAGCACAAGTAGGAGATGATTGATTAGAGCATGTTGAAAAGCATTGTCCAAGGGTAGTAGCATACCCTGATGGAATACTACTGGATCATGCCATTGTAGACACGGGATCCTCCATCAACATTATGAGTTTGGAATTGATGGAGATGCTAGGGTTAGAGATAAAAAATATGCCTCCATGATTCTCCGAATAACTAATGAGAGTTTAAGGCAACCTGAAGATTGCATTACTAAAGCCCATGCAACTGTCGCTAATGTGGAACGCGTTTTGGACTTTAGGGTCATTAGCTTTGTAAGACGGCCTAGTTATCAAGTACTACTAGGTAGGCCATGGATCTTACAAGCCGACTGTCAAGTTGATATATCCACTGGTCGGTTGATCTTTGGTAGAGATGTTAGACATGTAGTAGTAGATGCCTATCTCAAATCTACTCAAAGTGAGAGAGTTCCTTTATCCTTGTCAAAGTTAGATACATTAGATGCTCCATCTGCTAATGAGTCGTCATCAAGCGATGAATCCAATGAGGGGTTCAATGCAGTGGATATCTATCAAGTAACTTTGAATGAGCCAATAGAGGCTCAAGAGAGGATAAGAGACACAGACATAATTGCGCTAGACCTTGGTATGATAAATAATGCATGGCCAATTAAATTAGGGTCAATGCTCAGTTTGGAAGAAAGAAAGGACTATATGTTCTTGATTTAGAAATTTCACGACATCTTTGCTTGGACTTATAATGGAAGTTGAGAGGCATTTACTACAAGGATACATGAGTATAGTGATAGCCATTTTCGATGCAAATTAGCAACGTCGCTATTTGATTCAAATAGTGACGGTACTCATGCGGAAAAAAACGGGCCGAAACGTGAGCGCGTCATTTTGCATAAATGAACAAAAGAGAGAGCGAAAGGGAGAGCGAATTGCATCTTGCGTTTGAGAGGGAGAGGGAGAGAAATAGAGAAAGAGGGAGAAGGATAGCTTCTCACCGCCGCCGCCACCATTTGTGAAGAACAGGAGGAAGTGTACGGAGGGTAAAGAGGAGCCACCGTTGCAAAGAGGAGCCGTCGAATCCATCCTCGGGTCTTTGCGGTGAGTGCATTGTTCCGTCTTGCTTTGTTTTTATTTTTTCTTTGTTTCTTTTGCTTATTTTTGTTAAAAATCATGTGTATTGAGAGAGAAAGAGAGGAAATGAGAGAGGGAGAGAAAGAGAGAAAAAGAAAGAAGGAACGAGAGAGAGAGGAAAAAACATTAAATATAATAGAGAAAGATAGAAAGAGAGAGAGAGGGAGTGACAGAGGAGAATGAATGAATAAAAAACAAAGAGAGGGTAAGATCATGTTCTTTAATTTTTTATTTTCTTGTTTGTAGTAGCAATAGTAGTAGTAGTAGTTCTTTAATTTCTTGTTTTCTTGTTTATAGTGATAGTAGTAGTAGTGGTGGTAGTACTCGTAGTTCTTTAATTTTTTATTTTCTTATTTATAGTAGTAGTAGTTCTTTAATTTATTCTTTTCTTGTAGTAGTAGTAGTAGTAGTAGCAGCAGTAGTAGCAGTAGCAGTAGGAGTAGCTGTAGCAGTAGCAGTAGTAGTAGTAGTAGTTGTTGTTGTTATTGTTATTTATTTCTTCTTTCTTTTTGTTGTTGTGGTAGTCGTAGTAGTAGTAGTTGTGGTAGTGGTAGTGGTAGTGATAGTGGTAGTGGTAGTGGTAGTGGTAGTGGTTGTTATTGTTGTTGTTGTTTTATTTCTTCTTTCTTTTTGTTGTAGTGGTAGTGGTAGTGGTAGTGGTAGTAGTAGTTGTTGTTGTTGTTGAATTTCTTCTTTTCTTGTTTGTTGTTGTTGTGGTAGTTTTTGTTTAATTTTTTCTTTTCTTATTTGTTGTTGTTGTGGTAGTCGTAGTCATCGTAGTCATGGTGGTGGTAGTGGTAGTGGTAGTGGTAGAAGGAGGAGAGAGAGAGAGAGAGAGAGAGAGAGAGAGAGAGATGTTTTGTTAAAGGAAATGAGCGAGGGAGAGGAAGAGAAAAAGAAAGAATGAATGAGAGAGAGGGAATAAATATACAACAAATGAAGAGAGAAAGAGAGAGAGATGGAGGGAGAGAAGAGAATGAATGGATTAAAAAAAAAGAGAGGGTAAGATCTTTTTCTTTCTCTTCTTTTCTTATTTGTAGTAGTAGTAGTGGTGGTGGTGGTGGTGGTGGCGAGGTCCGGTGAGGTCTAGTGCAATACCACGAGATGGAAAACACTCTGATATACGTTAATTTGTGGGTGGGTGGAGACTTTACATACGTTAATTTTGTTGACTTACAAGAGAAGAAATACCTTCTCAAACACAACAGTAGCAGTAGTTGTTGTTGTTGTTGTTGTTGTTGTTCTTGTTATTTTATTTCTTCTTTCTTTTTGTTGTTGTGGTAGTCGTAGTAGTAGTTGTTGTGGTAGTGGTAGTGGTAGTGGTAGTAGTAGTTGTTGTTGTTGTTTTATTTCTTCTTTCTTTTTGTGGTAGTGGTAGTGGTAGTGGTAGTGGTAGTGGTAGTGGTAGTGGTAGTGGTAGTGGTAGTGGTAGTTGTTGTTGTTGTTGTTGTTGTTGAATTTCTTCTTTTCTTGTTTGTTGTTGTTGTGGTAGTTGTTGTTGAATTTCTTCTTTTCTTGTTTGTTGTTGTTGTGGTAGTTGTTGATATTTTTTTCTTTTCTTGTTTGTTATTGTTGTGGTAGTCGTAGTCATCGTAGTCGTGGTAGTGGTAGTGGTAGTGGTAGTGGTAGTGGTAGTGGTAGTGGTAGTGGTAGTGGTAGTGGTAATGGTAGTGGTAGAAGGAGGAGAGAGAGAGAGAGGGAGGGAAGGAGGGAGGGAGGGAGGGAGAGAGGGAGAGAGAGAGAGAGAGAGAGATGTTTTGTTAAAGGAAATGAGAGAGGGAGAGGAAGAGAAAAAGAAAGAAGGAAATGAGAGACAGGGAATAAATATACAACATAATAAATAAAGAGAGAAAGAGAGAGAGATGGAGGGAGAGAAGAGAATGAATGGATTAAAAACAAAGAGAGCGTAAGATCGTTTTCTTTTTCTTCTTTTCTTGTTTGTAGTAGTAGTAGTGGTGGTCGTGGTGGTGGTGGTAGTGGTGGTGGTGGTGGTGGTGGTGGTGGTGGTGGTGGTGGTGGTGGTGGTGAGGTCCGATGAGGTCTAGTGAAATACCATGAGACGGGAAACACTCTGACATACGTTAATTTGTGGGTGGGTGGAGACTTTACATACGTTAATTTTGTTGAGTTACAAGAGAAGAAATACCTTCTCAAACAATTTAAGAAAGAAAAAAAGAATGATAACAAAAACAATTTTTTTGTCGTAACGTCTATAGAATACGTACAATGCTTCAGCGAGTTTCAATCAAAGATCATTGATCACGCAATCTCAAATTTTGAGCAAACGGTAAGAAAAGTGTATATCAATCATGCATTGTATTTGCAAACTAATTGAATATCATATACAAAAACATTGTGTGCGGCTGGCAAATTTTCTATCTAGGGAGGTGACATCGTGTCCCAAGGAGGAGTTCACCCTTTGCGGCCATATGGGATTCAGTGAAATTTCTTAGAAGTATTGAATGTATGGGGTTCAGTGAAGCCCATATGGGGTAAGTGGGAGTGAGGAGTCTACTACTTAACAAAGGGTATCTTAGTAATTTGTTGACAATACTATATTGTCTTTATGCTTATTTTAATTAGAAATCCTTGTAATAACATATTATGAAATGTCCATTTACATACACTATAGCTAAGGTGGTTTAACCTTACAAAAGTTTTCAAAACACATCATATATCTCTCTCTAGTGCTTTACTTACCTATCTCTCTCGAAAGAAGACAAAAGCATGAATCTTTGACTAAGACAACTTGTTGTAGGTCCAACAACTAATTGCAAGGTAGCACACATAAGTCTAGAGATCTGCATGAACCTTCTAGGCTCTCATGATATGAAAACACTATGTTAGAGAATCTGGAAATCTCTCAAGTTTCACTCTAAAATTAGATATAAATATTTGACCATATGGCTAAATCTTAATCCCTTTTTTGAAGATGGAACTTGGTACTATCATCTACATAATATCTAGAAAAAGTTTCATCTTCAAGGAAGGGGGTAACAATTTCACCATGTGACCAAATATTCCTAAAGTATATGAAAATTTCTAAACTCCCTAATATAGTGTTTGACTCAAAATGATGAAATATATAGGCCATCAACTATGTAGATGAACAAGGCCATGAGATACAAAATAATAAAATAACAATAATAATCAAGTAGTAATATGGGTGTATTAAATATATCAACATCTAATGTATTGGCAAGCGATGCTTAACATTGACTAGTTGAGTAATAAAATCAGCCTACAATTTGAGTGCCAAGCAATAATGTAATTGAAGATGATGAAGCAGTGTACATCATGCATAACTAACCTCCAGAGCAGTGTCGTACTGGGTCGAACAACTTGCAAGGTAGCACCAGTTGTCACTTTGGAGATCTGCATCGATTATCTTCCAAGCTATCATGATAAGAATCCGAATGATGAAACATACAAGCCATTAACTGTGTAGATGAACATCATGCAAGATACAATTAACTAATAAAATAACAATAAGAATCGAGTAGTTATATAGGAGTATGAAACATATCGACTTCTAATGTACTAATGATGTAATGAAGCACAACATGCATAACTTGCCTCTAGATTTAAGCACACTGATGCACAAAACATGTCCATATTGCAGGTCTTGATCATCAAGCTAGACCAGGTGCCCAGCCCCCCCTCTCTATATATATATATATATATATATATATGTATATATATATATATGTATATATATATATATATACATATATATATATATATATATATATATATATATATATATATATATAAGCACACGGGACAGTAGACTACACATTCTCCTCCTCCTTCTCCTCCTCTTCCTCTTCTTTCTATTCTATAGGCTTTCTTTCTTTGTCCCATTACGTCATATCTCTATTTTGGTGCCAACATCCCAAGAGGAACATTGCCAAACCTAGCCTTCCACAATAGCTATCTTCAAATGGTATACCACCTCTAAGAATTAAAAGCCTTATGGAGCTCAATATTTCCCTTGATTATTGGTAGTTTTATTCTAGGACATGAATATTGGGTTTGATAGCTTTTTGTAGGATGAGCTCCAAATCCCCATTTATGCATGCCTTTCTTTATAAAAATTTCATTTGCATAATGATTGCAATTGGTAAATGTTACTTTTGCATCTTTCAAAAAAGTCTATGTTTGTGTGTATGTGTGTCTCGTATATAGACATGCACCCCTATGTAGCAGAAAGTATGTCACATGTATGGATGTAGCTCTTACTGGCTAGATTACCTTTTCTTGATAGGAATGTGTATGATCCTTTGACTAACAAAGATGAGATCTTGGATCATGATGGTGATTCAATCTACAGTTAGAACCTCTAATTAAGAATTTAACCTCATCTCATGGACTTTTAAAGGCCTATGTTTAGAAAGCTAGGAGAAGGTTGCTAAGGGCTAAGAAACCTAATGCATTGGCCATGCTAGGGCTAATGCTCACCAATGAATAAATCCAACTAGTAGACCTTCCTAGCTATGTGTGTTTTTACTCTTCTTCAAGTAGAGGAAAGGGAGGAGTGATTAGGTATTTATGAATGTATGGCCCTCTTGCGTCCATGAATAGATTAGAGCTTTGGGAAACTTTGAAAGGAAAAATTTCACACGAGTGTACCATCTTGGCAAGGGACTCAAATAGGATGCCATTAGAGGCTAATGTGTTGTATGTAAATTGTACCATGATTACATGTGAGAAGGAAAAATTGAATCACTTGAAGAGGATGTATGATTTGTTGGATGTTTCCCACATGATTGTGGATGTCCTTTGCTTTGCATAAAGACTAGTGTTAACAACCTACAAGATTAGCCAATCAAGGAGGATGGTAAGTTGTACCATAAATATGGCTCAAAATCTTTGCAAAGTAGCTAGACCACCAATCCAATAGAGATGGCTGGTCACCTATTGATGAGCCTAAATATTCAATTCTAGTTTATCCATTCTTGAAACTAGTGCAATCTACTTTCTTCATTGAGGTGTCCTTACTAGTAGCCAAAACGATTTCAAAGGAGGAACTCCACTATGTGTTAAGAAAAATAAAAATTGGAAAATTTTCAGTTGGACTGGTATCTTTCACTTGAGGTATATGAGACCGTCTAGGATATCAATTGGCAGAGACTTATGAGCCTTTGCCAATGCTTATGTAGGAACTTCAAGAGGTGAGATCCCTAGCTTTGCTAAAATAAAAGAAGAATTCAACTACTCCCCAAGTCTTGGTTTCAAGATAAACCAAACACATATATCCCCCTCGCATTTTAAATGTGATCCATGAAATCATTGCAAAGGTGATAGCATGAAGAGTGAAGTTCATACTACCAAAGGTTGTATATAAGTCTCAAGATGGATTCCTCTATGGAAGGAAAATACATAATAGAATCCTCAATTGAATGGCTAACATTGAATAGCAATACAAAGTGAGGGAAACTTGGAGATCATCAATCTAGATTTAGAGAAGGTCTACAATAGGGTTTGGAGGGATTTTTTCATTACAGCCATGGCTAGACTAGGAATGGGGAGATGACTTTTCTATATGGTGAATATACTCTTCAGCAATGTAGCCACTAAAGTGGGGGTCAATGTACGCATATCCCACCCTTTTTAGTTTAAGGAGATTAGTCAAACAAGGATTTTTTCTCGCACCTATTCTCTTTACCATAGTTGGTGATCGACTGAAGATGATGGATGTCAAAGTGATAACCAGGAAATATGTGCAAATAAAGGCACAAAACTGTGCTCAACATGGGAACATCTTTTGTAAAAGTGGCACTTTGCTTTTTTACTTCTTGTCAAAAAAATCATTTATGAAGTAACGTAAAAGTGTGGGTCCAAAAGATCACAATTTAGATTGTGAAAGGAAAAGGAAAGGTCATACACCTTTGCTCCATTCTCAAAATGAAGAGTCTTATATACCTTACCCAATGTATGCAACTTGATTTTATAATTCAAGAAAGGAAAATGAGGTGGTCACAGCCGTGGGATTTGAGGAGGTGGGAGGTTGAGGTGGTTACATCTCTCTCTTCCTTTATATTATCACCTTACAATTCATTTCCCTCTCTCCTCATTTGGCATAACTCTCATTTCTCATTCTTGTTTCTTTCTCTCTTGTGTTCCTTTGCAAGATCTCATGGAGAGTAAGTAAGTGGAAGAGAGTGAGGATGGAAGGATTTATCAATCTCTTGTGTGACATTTTTCTTGTGTGTTCTGAGGCATGGATTCTTGGTGAGAATGAGAATTTTCTTGCACGTTTTTGTAGCCAACAAGCTATTTGCAGCCTCTCTTGGCTGGGTTTTTGGTTCTCGATGTGCCATGGTAGGGTACTCTTCATTTGGTGCATTGGCCTATCTATGAAGCTTGCAAGAGATGGATTTGTAGCTACATTTTGACTATGGAATGCTATTTTCATTGGCTACAATTTGCGAAAATAGAAAGGGGTGAAGACAATTGTTTGTGTTGTTAATGGAGAATGAAGGAGATGAAGTCAATGAGGCTATCCAAAAGCTTCATGTTGCTACCCTGCATATGAGTCGACAATTGTACGCCCCTCTCTCTCATCGACAGTGCCTCATTATCTTGAAGCATGCTACCATTTTGAAGCTATCCTTTGTCTCTTCTAAAAGAATTCCGAATCAAGATTGTACCCTTATAATGGATTGAACAAATGCAAATGGGATTGCACCTCCTCTGCTCTCCATAAGGAGTCACTTTTGGCTCCCTTGGGTTGGCCATGTTGTTGATGTGTAGGACTTGAGCAACTTAGACAAAAGCTCTGTTCTTAGATTTTTCTGTAGGACTTGAGCAACTTAGACACATACAAAAGGCCTATAGACCTACTTTCAAGCAACATATCAATCAGAGTATGAGAGTGCGCCATATTCACTTTTGTTGGAATACAATCATCCTTAATTGTATAGGTCATGGAGGAGGAGGAACACAAGCAAGGCTCCAAGCCGCTCATTATTGTTGGTGAGGACAATGGAGGTAGCAACACTAATGAAGACCTATAAACCATTCAAGACATGCTCTCTGTCTGCCATGTCCATGTGGTAGCTTTTACTAGAGCCATCATGACCGTATCACATCTGCACAGTAGTGATAGTAAATTTCTCTGATCCTCCTCCACATGCTTCTTCTTCCTCCATGTGGTGTTGTGACACCAACATCTCTTTTCCTTCACGTGGCATCATGATGACTAGAAACATCTTCTTACTTTATCCTCAAATTTTAATCCAAGATGAACATTAACATAAATCATTTAATCTCAACAACCTATTTTCTTTTTAGAAAACCTTGTTCACACACTTAGTTTTATTCCTTTTTGTGCCTTTCCTCACCACCAAAGAGTTCCCATGCTCATCAATCCACACAAGCCATGACTTTGTTTTGTTTCAGTTTTTAGATTTATCCTTAATAAAACATTCCCTCACTTTTTTTTTCATTTATCTTTTTGGGTGGGAGAGCTCCATTGTTAGATCCTTTGTAAGGGTGCTTTTTTTTTTGTGGTATCTTTTTCGGGTCTCTTTTTAGAGCTTCATGGTGTGGTTATTGTTTTTTTCCTATCTCAAGTGTGATGTTGACCTTGTGTTCAATTTGTGAGAAAACCCTATCCTTTGTGATCTACATGTGATTTTTGTTTGGTGTGCTTTCAAACCTACACTTTATGACTAGCTGTGTCTTTCTTTTTATGTGTTATTCTCTTTCCCTATCCGATGGCAATTCAAAGACAATAAAGAAAAGAATATCAAAGATGACAATGAAGTTTTTTGCTACACTTGATTGTGGTTATTCTCCAATTTGTTCATGGGGACGCTTCACACTTAAGTGTAGGAGGAATGATAACCAAGAAATATGTGCAAATAAAGGTACAAAAGTGTGCTCAACATGGGAACATCTTTCATAAAAGTGGCACTTTGCTTTTGTACTTCTTGTCAAAAAAATCATTTATAAAGCAATGTAAAAGTGTGGGTCCAAAGGATCACAATTTAGAGCATGAAAGGAAAAGAAAAGGTCAAACACCTTTGTCCCATTCTGAAAATCAAGGGTCTTCTATTCCTTAGCCAATGTATGCAACTTGATTTTATAATTCAAGAAAGGAAAAGGAGGTGGTTGCAACTATGGGATTTGAGGAGGTGGGAGGTTGAGGTGGTCACATCTCTCTCTTCCTTTATCTTCTCACCTTACAGTTCATTTCCCTCTCTCCTCATTTGGCATAACTCTCATTTCTCATTCTTGTTTCTTTCTCTCTTGTGCTCCTTTACAAGTTCTCATGGAGAGTAAAGAAGAGGAAGAGAGTGAGGATGGAAGCATTTATCAATCTCTTGTGTGCCATTTTTCTTGTGTTTTGAGGCATGGATTCTTAGTGAGAAGGAGAATTTTGTTGTAGGTTTTTGTAGCCAACAAGCTATTTGCAGCCTCTCTTGGTTGGGTTTGTGGTTCTCGATGTGCCATGGCAAGGTGTTCTTCACAAAGTGTACAGAGGACTAATTCATGGTCTCCTTCTACTAATAACTCCTAAATGTGCACCCATCCTTTTGTTGATGATAACTCAAATCTAATTTTGTCTTATAGGAATAATTTGGGGCTAATATTTATGAGTACTATGTAGTTCAAAGGTGTAAAATTAGTAAGCTTAAGATAGATATTCTCTGTCTAGTTTTTCGAAAGATACATGTGATTGGATTTCTCAATTGGTCTATAAGAGGTAATCAAGGAACGAAAATTTTTTGGTATCTAGGGCATATCAATTGGATGCTAGGAAAGATGGGAAATGGAGAAGGCAAGGTCAAAAACATGTCAGAGAAGGCAAACATATATGTGGAAAAATGGACATTACTTACCCACAAGGCGAAGCTACATGGGGAAAAATGGAAAAAAGTTATGTAGGTGAAATTTGACAACACTTACCTAGGAGGATAATGCTTGCCAACGCAAAAATCCAACTCCCAATCTCTATCACAACATAAGTGCTCATTAACAAATGGAGATAACTTGTGTCCAAGCTTTGATGGAAATTTGAAAATGAGAGTTATACATGAGAGGAAAAGTGTTGCTACAAAGTGTCTAGATGTTTCCCTAACCTGATGTTGCGAACATTCCCCCATCACCCAAGACCTCAAAATGGCAACAAGGGACTAGTGAGATGGTTGGATATCTAGAACACTAACGTGTAGAGTACTTGAGTTGGAGGAGATAACATGTAATTTGTAGCTATATAAAGAAGAGAGGGAGTTCTTGATTGCGCTCTTGTAAATCAAGAAGGTAAAGTGATTGCTAGACACGAAGGTTGGTCTAGAAGACATGTGGTGTTCTCTCATCAATACAAAGGGAATATCAACATGAAAAATGAGGAAGAAATGGAAGTTATAAAAGAGAAGGGACAAGTGGCTACCCACATCAAAGAAGTGTGGAATACATGTTACCCTTAGACCGTTGTGGAAAAATGACCAAGTCTTCAAGGTTGCCTTCAAACACCTATCTAAAAGTTGAAGCATACTTGCTTAGTCAAGTGATGGAATTTTATGTTTCTAAATATTCAATATAAATTCTATTTTTTAGTAAAAATAATAAATCATAGAGAAACTATCTTAATCCAATATATATTAACTCACTATAATTAAGGAAGCTAATAATTCTTTTACACTAACTATTATTAAGAACTAAAGTAGGAAATCTACTCAATCAAAATATTTTCTATAATATAGAAAAGAAACCAATTTTAATTTAGTAATAAAAATAAACTAACATTCAGGTAATCCTAATTAGAAGCTCACCAATAATTCAATTTCATTCACTCCAAATCTGAGACAACAAATTGTCCCCTCCTACTAATCAAACTATCATGTCTACTAGTGTTTATATGTATTGAGCTACTCGATTGTTGGCAAATAGAAGCTATAGTCATATGTTACCTCCTATTAATCAAACTATCATGTCTACTAGTGTTTATATGTATTGAGCTACTCCATTGTTGGCAAATAGAAGCTATAGTCATATGTTACCTTCAGAGGGCTTACACCATTGAAATAAACTTTTGAAGGGGTAAGGACTAAAAATTCTCAAATTATCATAGCAAAAGCAAGAAGCATTATTGCACTAAATAGGCATAAAATGAACAAAATATATCCATGTTTAGTATAGGATTGAGTAACTAGCTTGAGGCCACCCATTTGTATAATATGGGAAACTTTTCGATGCAAGTCTTTAACATTTAATGCAATGAAAAACAAGTCCACAATTGCATCTAGACATGACTATTCAACTAAGAGTGGAGAGGGTATGTGTGTGCACATGCATGTACCCGTGTGTAGATGTGTACTTGGGGTAGATGGTTCTTGGACATCTTCATATGGTCTACTAAAACTTTATTAAATGTATACCTTTTTACAAGGTATATTTTAAATACTTTGACCAATGCTTGAAATTCTTATATTCATCTATATAAAGAGTTTTAAGCAAATGTAGGCAATTCTCAACATGTACATATAATTCTCTAATATTAAAAGTGAGGGATGACATTCTTACATTCTATTATGTAGGGAATTTTGAGAGAACATAGGAAGTCACTATGATGATATATAATTCCCTACTATTAGAAATGGGAAATCACATTATCCTATTTTCTTATATAGGGAATTTTGAAAGAATGTAGGAAATTCTCTCTTTCGATGTGTAATTCCCTACTAGTAGATGTGGAATATTTGATTCCCTAGTTATATGTGGGAAATACATGGACACATATAAAGGAAATATCGATGCATTTTCTATATCTCATAAAATTTCCTATATAGAAAATGATAAAAATTCAAATATGGAGAGAGATCAATAAAGAATAGAGAGAAAAAGAAGAAAGAGAAAGAGAGAGGGATACTAATAAAGAGGAGAAAGGGAGAGGGAGGAAAAGAGAGAGGAAGAGATAAAAGAAAAAGGAGAGAGAGAGAGAGAGAGAGAGAGAGGGGGGGGGGACTTGCTTACATTAGTACATAACTCTAATTTCATCATTTGATTCTCTTGTAGCCAAGAATAAAATATAATGGGTAAGGATTTCAATGAGTGAGCCATTGATTTGTAGTGCTTAGACCATTAGCCAATGCTCTTTTTTTAAAAAAAATTAAACCAATCAATCTATTTGAGCAATGCATTTCATTCATGTTTTCAGAGAGTAGAATGCTCTTGTCATATACATATCCACCAATGAAAAAGGTGGATGTTAAGGGAGATACTAGGAGAAAGTTACCCCCACATCTCCTTCAATGTAATTCCAAACACCTTTGCCCTTCAAGAAATTTTTCATCTTGAACTTCCATATAAGATAATTGTTCTTATCAAGCTTCTTGCTAGCAATTAGGTTGAAGTTGTGAAAACATTCTAATAAAACAAGCAATTTGCAAAAAACTGCAATCTGAAAGCAAGCTAATAGCAGGTGCACTACAAGTAAACATGCAAACTTTTCTATTAATTATATAACAATAATTGCTATTTGCAATTTGTATGTAGATTCCTTTTGTGTATACAAGTTCTAGCAAACAGCTAAAACCATACATATTCAAAATTTGTAATCTCTATACCTGTAAACACCCAACATAGGTGAAATTGCAGTATACACAAAAAGTGTTGTAAAGACCACTTGTAAGTTTAGAAGGGAGGCCAAAATGACCTCAAATTCCAAAAGACACAAAAAATTTCCTAAATGATCCATCTACATTATATACACTATTCTTTCTACTTAGCAAGTTTCACTACAATAGGAGACTATAATTGTGGGAGCCTTAGGAGCCTCCTAAGCCTATAACCCAAGGTGAGTTGAGCAAGGTAGAAGAGCTTTGTAGCCATTTCTTGCGTGCTTGCTTGCTCACATGCTTAAATTCCTTCGCCTTAGCCTTCAATGAAGCTCCCTATAGCTGTGGAATGGCTCTAATACCATGAAAATAACTAAGAGCGAAGAGAGGTAAAGACAAGAGCACACATACAAACAACGATAGAGACTTGAGAATACATAGAGATAGAGCTAAAATCATCTTCTTATTATTTTTCTTCTTCTACACAAAAGAATCAAGTCTACAATATGATAAAAGACTAATATGAAAGTTCCACATGTATATACATATAGTCACTAAGTATGAACCAGCCAAGGAGAAAAGAGGTGGCACAACAAGTGTACCATAACCAAGGATGGACTACAGGTGTAGTCTAGTTGTAGAATCACTGGTGCATCCTCATGTTGCTCACCTAACATGCTAGTGAATAATATCCTGCCACATGACCAAGATGCGTAGTGGATGCCAACTTATGTAGAGCTCCACATCTCAAGAACTACAACCAATAGACACACTTAAAACTAAGGCAATTGAATCTTAGACCACTTTAGGACACATTTTAGCCTCATCTTAGGAGGTTAAGAACTTTTCATATGTGTTTAGGACACATATGAAAAATTTGTCATCACAAGATTAATCTAAAGCTCTTCATATGTCTTTTGTACATATCCTTTAGCTCTCCTTGACCAAGCGTCTTTTGAGCATATATCTTGACCATACCTTTAATCAATGAGTATGTTTTCACATTTGTCTTGTATCTAAACTTCCTCTTCTCTGTAATTATCTTGTGTTGAGTACTCTTCATCATTCTTTGCTCCCATCTCACAAATTCTCCCTGCGGCGAGCAACTTTCACGAACTCCTGCATGTATTCCGTGTAGTTACATCTTGTGAACCCGACGTGAAAACATTGCTTCTGATCATCGAGATGGGAGATCCACCTTCTTCATCGACTGCTTCTTCCTTTTCAGTTGATGAGATGAAGACTTTATTTTCCTTACATCTCTCTTTGCCCCTTTCTATATGTTTTTCTCTCCTCCCCCCCCCCCTCTCCCTCTCTCTCTCTCTCTTTCCACCTTGCTTTGAGCTCTCTCCCTTTCTCTTTCACTCTCTCACTCTCACTCATTTACGAACCTATAAAATACTACACTTGGGTTTCGACACTTTTTTTTCCTCAATGCATAGTCTCTATTGGCATTGCCAATAGCGACGCTTTAGCAACACCATCTAATTGCTTGAAAATGGCCATCAGTATGCAACCATTTCCTTGTAGTGCATATGAGTGATGCTAAGCTAGTCATAACATAAACTAAGAGGAACTGTAGGCCTATGTCTAGTTTAATCCCTGCCCATAATATACTCGGACTTACATATCGAGATGCCTAACATGTGTCTATCCTATATGCAACCTATGCCTAGTCTATGTCATACATAGGCTAAAGTATCATGTAGATGTATGCTAGGCTACACATGTAATAGATTAAGGAGAAATGCAATCCTAGGCATAACATATACCTATGCTTATGCCATGCATAGGCTAGCTAGGCAAGGCCTAGGAAAATGCAATGCCATGTCTTGTCTTTTTCGTGTACGAACTATGCTAAACCTAGAAAAGATAACACGAGGCATGGGATAGTCTAAGAATGAGCGTAGGTCTATGCCTTATTATCAAGTATACCTAGTTTCAATTATGCCTAGCCTATGCATGTGCTTAGCATGTGCCTAGTCTATAGCATGCATAGGCTATGCATAGGATATTGATGGTGCTTATGCTCAATGTTGGGACATTGGATGCACTCTTATTCTTTCAAGAGTTCTCAAAGCTCATTGACACAACCATCTCTTCCCAGAAGGTACTCTATGGACTTTCTAGAAGTCAAAATAAGGAAAAATAAAAAAAGATAAGACAAGACAACTCACCAAAGTTGTAGACTAGAAGATTCAAGAGAGAGTCCAAGCTGTAGCCTCCATTGATCCACTTGTTCAAAAAGTTTTGAGCTCCACACTCTGTGCCTCCAGCTTTTCATATATGCATACCTTTTGACTCATCCATTTAGGCGTCCAAATTTGTAATCAAGAAATCTCTCTCTCTCTCTCTCTCTCTCTCTCTCTCTCTCTCTCTCTCTCTCTCTCTCTCTCTCTCTCTTTGTGTGTCCTTATGCACGCACACACGCACACATACATTTGAATGAGGCAGCAACAAGCAACTTGATATGTAAGCTTGAACCTGATAGAAAACTCAATTCATAGCAGAGGAAAGTAAGAAGATAAGCTTGTTTGTTTTAGAGCCATTTGAATTACCTCTAATTAATGTTTTTCCACTTTAAATGTGGGTAGAATTGTTTACATGTTGACATGGCCTTATACTCTCGGACAATCGTGGGGCTAGTTACATTTTAGACATAATTGTAGGGTTATTTATCTATCCAGCACATCTACATTAGTTCTCATTGACTCGCTCCAACCTAGTGCTTTTATGTGCATGCAACTTTAAATTAAAAATTGCACAATAGGATTCATTAGCCAGAACTTCCACTATTGATATTTGTTTTTCTTGTATCCATAATGGCCATATGCAAACTAATAACACTCTAATGTTAATAGTGAAAGACTTTTCATAGGTTCGTGAATGATTTGTTGGCAGTGAAAGATTAAATTCTCTTATGCATGAAACTAGCATATAACATTATTTTGTTGAGCCTATGCTCTCCATTATACATATGTCATGAGTTAATGTAGTTGTTACATTCTTTCTTGCGTCCATTGTACATTAATGTGATAGTCTAGTAGGTACTCGAGTAATACAATCATGCAAGTAATTAACGTCTAATTATAGCTTCTATCTTGTAGTCTAATTATAGTCTAGTAGGCTCACATTCCTAGGTGAGGTACATATTGCGACAAGAGAATCTAGGACCTAGGTAGTCATAGCCTTAGCCCATGTATGTAGGCTCACATTCCGAGGTGAGAGCGAGAGGTGTGTGTACCTATGGTCCCATAAGCATACGTTATTGATGAGATAGCGATGAATCTTTTTTAAACGGCGTGCGATGATGGGTCAAATCGTGTGGCAAGCGGCTTTTGGTAAATTCAGTGTCTCTATCCTCCTCGACGGCCCGTTGAGATCAGGTTGAGACAGCATCGCCTGTAGCCCCACTTGCCACACCCCCAAATTTTTTCAAAACCCCAATACCCAAAGGCGTTGATCTTTGCTTCCATCTCTCTCTGATCTCTCTCTGCCGGCCGCCTGCCCGAAACTACAGCATTCTTGCAGTCTCTGCCTGCGTGCAAATACACGCTTAATTGCTTGCAAGTGGTCTTCTTCTTCGACTTGATTCTCCCGTGATCATTGATTCCTTCCGCTTCGTTGTCGCCTCCTCCTCTTCTGCTACATTCGTCCCTTTCATATACAGAGCTTCGTCGTCAACTTCAACATGGCTTTCTTCTCATCACCCTCCTTCCTTCCTCCTGCCATCGACCTCTGCAGGCTTCATTGAGCTCTTTCGTCGCAACAGCTTCATCTTCATTGTGTGTCGTCTCGTTTCTCCCCGCTTTTGCGTCTCAGTAACTTCATCCTTTCCCGTCACCTTCGGCTCTTCTCCGATGCCTTATATTATGCTTGTTGGTCACACTCACTGCTTTTCCTCAACAAAGCTTCCATTAATCATGACGCTGACATCAAGGCTTTCATTATAATGCTATCACTTTGTTTGAAGCATAGTCGCATCACATTTCTCTGAGCATTGTTCATCTAGCACTAGTTTGTTTGTGAAAGATCAAGGCTCACAAAGAAAATATGTGCTTTGTATTGTTGTTTTTGTTTGCCAAGTTGCTAAAACATGAGAATCTCTCCCTAATTGATCATGCCATTGCATCGCCTATTTTTCACCTCATGCAAATAAACCATCATCTCTTCTAAGTTGTGGTAAAGATTACTATCAATCGAAACTTTTCTCTTCCATTAGGCTTCAGTACAAATATTACCCTCCATATGTTCTATTATGGCTAACTTACAACATAAACATATCTATAGCCACAATCATAAATGTACCATTTACAAAATAGCAACTCTTGAAAGAATTGGTTCATAAATATGTCTTTCTTGCTTTCAAGAAAATGTGTGTAGTTAGGATATTGTTTTGGCATATGCATGCATGAATTGACAAGCATGGAAAGGCAAAGAACACTACAAGGGAATGGGGGTATAGCGACGGTCCTTTTTCGATGTAAAATAGCGGTGAGGCCCCTCCAAGGAAAAAGTGGCAAAAACTCGAGCACTGCATTTCACCGCAAAGAGAGTGAAATAGAACGTGGCTTTGGGAGGGAGAGTGAGAGCAAGAGAGAGAGAAGGTGAGCTTCTCACCACCATCACTGCCACCATTCGCGAAGAAGAGAGGGAAGTGCACGAAGGAGAAAGAGGGGATGCCACGAAGAGCATACGAAGAATCCATCCTCGGGCCTTTGCCATAAATACATTGCCTCCTCTTAGTTTGTTCCTGTTCTTTATTCTCTTCTTTTGTTTGTTTTTCTTGAGCATAAGGTGCATTGAGGGAGAAAGATAGGAAATGGGAGAGGAAGAAGAAGAAAGGAAAAGGGGGAGAGAGAGAGAGAGAGAGAGAGAGAGAGAGAGAGAGAGAGAATAAACATAATAGATAACAAAGAGAGAGAGAGAAAGGGAGGGAGAGAGGAGAACGAGTGAGAAAACAATGAGGGGATAGAGAGAAACAAAGAGAGGGGAAACAAGGAAAGAGAAAGAGAGAAAGAAAGAGAAGGGGAGAGAATATGTAATGAAGAGTGAAAAGATAGGTCGATAAAAGGGTGAAGTAAAGAGAAGAAGAATAGTGGAGAGAGCGAAAAAGAGAGAGAGAAAAACGGAAACAACGAGAGAATTAGAGAGAACAAAATTATAGAAAGAGAAAGGTAGAGGGGGAAGAGAGGCATGAGGAGGGGTGGGGAGAGAAAGCCTTTCAATGCCTTGTTTTATGAGTTTTTTATTTTTGATCTTTGATTTTGATTTTAGCGATATGCGTCGAGTGCGAATGGAAAGGTAAAGAGAGAAGAAGTGAGAGTGGGGAGGTAAGATGGGGGAGAGAAAGAAACATTTATAGAAATAGAGGGGGAGAGAGAAGTAAAGAAGAATGAAGGGAGGCAAATAAAAAGAGAAAAAGAGAATGAGAACAAAAACCTGTTGTTTGTCGTAACGTAGACAAAATGGAAAACGATGATGGTCATGATGTCCAAGATTGCAAGGACTATCTTAATCAGCGTGTCCTGTGTCCTTGCTCTCAATGCAAGCTGGTGATCAAATGAAAGAGTCGTTTGTCTATAGAACACATTGTTGTGACACGCGCATCCACCACTACGAAGCCTCTTTGGAGTGTCCTGATTCTATCACTTTTCTTTTGTGCTTAAAAGTTGTTGGTGTTACAAAATACTTAAAGACATGCCATCTTTTACATGCTAAAACAACCAAACGGGGTTTGAAAAGAGAGCTTTTTGTGGCCAACACACTTGTGGATACGTATGGCAAATGTGCTTCTATTGTAGAAGGGAGGGAGGTGTTTGGCATGCTACAAGCCCAAGGTGTTGTGCCTTGGACAGCAATGATCAAGGCATATGCTAATAATAATGAGGGTGACATGGCCATGAAGGATTTTGATGAGATGAAATACTATAGTGTGAAGCAAGATTCTATTGCATTCACCAATCTTCTTGGTGTATGTAGTTTGCGTGGTGCGGTTCCTTTGTCATAGCAACAATCGTCTCTTTTGTTTGAAATTTACAGTTATTTGATGCTTCACAGGAATTTCAAAGATCTTTAGGGAGACTTGCACTTGAAGCTAGAGCAAAAGATGCCGCTTAAAATGCGGCTTGTGTTGGATGTGAATGGCCTTATTGCGGATACTTACTTTGACAGTGAGCCACTCCTGAAAAAAGCACCAGATATCAAATTTGGTAGATGCTTTGGCATTACGCCTTTTTAATAGCACTATATAAGCAAATTTTTGGGGAAGAAAAAAAAAGTGGTTGAAGGGGTGGTGCATCCACGATTCACCTTCTCTTTCTCTCAGCCCTCATGTTATGTTAGGTCATTGGTTTCTTAGAGAGCAGAGGCTTCCCCTCCAACACTGATGTTCTGTATCCTTCACTAGAAGATTGATTTTGTGGAGGAGGCGTATAAATTTAACGTTGGGTCTGGAGCAAATTGCAGTGAAACTGAGGACCATCGAGTTGATTGGTGAGTAGCATGGCGATTATGGAGAAAGATAGTTTTTGGGGGGACTACAATGATAGGTACGTTGGGCGATCGATTTGCTTTGTAGAAGGAATTGACTATGGGAGGAATTAACCACAATAGCAAGCGTAATTCAGGGGAGCAGTCATCGTCATTGGTCGAGTTATTTTGGAACCCATGTAGATCAATGTCGCCAAGACTGCACTACTGATCGTACTTCTTGGGAGGGAGTTTGCTTCTCCAAAAATGGTACTGGACCATATGGCATCTCCCCATAGATGTCAATGGTTGTCATGTTATCTTCTTTTTTGTCTCCTGCAATGGATTGCAGGAAGATAATCAGCATGGCTTGTATGTGATCATGAACTAGCTAGCATCGAATATAAGTAGAGAGGGTCAACATACATATCAAAGGCCGTCATGCTGGAGTCTTTCATGATACTGAAAAGATCCTATATTTATTGTTGCTGGAGAGTTAGCTTGCTTAGCAAGTCCAAATGATTCTGCATAGTTTGCCATAATCAAGGAGAGTTTTTGGATTGTTTTTGCTGAGCAGGAGGAGCTCTTACGACGTGATCGAAGAGAAAGTGTATTGTTGCCATGAGATGTCGCTCAAGTGTGCTGCTTCAACGGATTGCTTATGACCAAAGAATCTCACAGTGTTTGTAACACTGAAATAAAGGCAGTAACTTCTCCTTCTCTATTTTTGCAGCCAACGATAAAATTTTCATGCTTGATATAGGCTTCTGCTTCTTGTCCATTACATCACTTTGCAATTATGTATGCGTGTGGTTTTAAATACACCTAAGCATCTTTTAGCAGGATTCATCCTTCGAACCTTCAATTGAGAATAAGTTGCACTGCATAGTCTAGAATTGGTCTTTTTATTTTCATTGGTCAATATGAACTTGGGCGTAGAGTTGGAGTGAGTATCATGGAGTGCGAGCATAGATATGTGATGTGCTAAGAAGTTGTTCCAAGCATTGAGTAGCCAGACGAGTTCGAGTTTGTGTATACAACCGTTGTGAATCAATAAATCAAAACTTTTTGAGTTCTTTGAGTATTTGCTTGCTTTTGTGCTTGTGATCTTAAGTAAATAGAGGCCGGCGCCTTTCGACAAATCGAATTGTGAGATGAGAATTCTCGATCCAGCTCACATCTGGTGAACCCAATGTGAAGGCCGAAACTCGGATTACAAGTGATGTATGAAGCAGTGGAAGATGCACTAGATGTAGTATATGAGAAAATGTGTGTATTTGATGGTTATGATGCTAAAGGATATCTTACATGCTATAAATCAGAGATGAAACTTAGTGGTGTCCTAGATGGATGCATGATCAAAGAATTTAAACAACTAGTGATTCTAGATTTGCATGAGCAAATACATGAATTGGGCAGAGTATGAAGATGTTGGATAGATTTTGAAGATGTTGTTATACAAGTGGGTGACTGTTATTTGGAATCAAAAATAGGGGAAACTTTTGGTGATGCACTTGTTCCAGAAGAACAAGAAGATCAGGGTTTGTGGCAAAAGTCAAGGTATGACAAAATTTGGGAGAAAATTTTTGCAAATCTTAAAGCAAAGAAAGATGCATGCCTTATCAAAGATGGTGATGTTTTGGGGAACCTCATGATGAGGACAGAGTTCGAGTTCTCCATACACAATTGGAAAACTAGGTTTCGGACAATTCTACACATGTCAAAGATATAAACCGATGAACAAAATTTTTCAAAGGTGATGAATGTCATACATACCTCAAAGAGCGATTCCAGCGAGAGGATGGAGATGAAGGTGTAGATTGTCTTATGACTAGCTCGAAGAAAAATACCATGTATATGGACTATTCTTGATAGGTTTTTCATTATGGTTCATATGATTGTGATTTGACTATGGATGATAATGTGTAGTCTCTTGGTGCATTTAGTGAGAAGGTTTCCTATGATGATGCTATGGAAAGGGAAATTAGTACTATTTTTACGATGCATGCTTTTGGTCATCATAGAGGTGATTTATAGGATTCTTTGGCAATGAAGGAAGACATGGAACTTTTGACTCTTCTCGATGAAGCTTTAGAGGGGTTTTTCATTCTAGATGATAAGAGTAACAATCAACGTAAAGATAAACCAAATTTAATGCAATAGGGACAAGAGGATAATGAAGAGTTGATGCATATGCTTGCAGAGGTTCTAAAGGATTTTTCACCTAGCACAAATGTTGTACAAGAAATTATTCACATTCCAAACGAGGTAATCGTATCAAATGTGCTACTTATGGATGATGAGACCTCTTACATTAGAAGGGGTGATGATGATTTGCCAATGTTTATGCCATTTATGGAGATGGATATGAATATAAATGTCAATGTGGTCAAGACACAAACAAGACTTGTTCCATTGAAGGGGGAAAAATAATTTGGAGTCACGGGATTGTCTGATGATCAACCAACCAAAGAATATCTGGATGTTGTGATGAGCTACGAAAACTTACCTACTTTGATTTACACATATGATCCTGATCGGAACAATGTTGCAAGTGGTAAAAAAGTTGGCCCATTCGGAGGATGTGCAGGTTTGGAGGGGACCGATGTCTTGACGCTGTTCGTCCAGCACTACGAAGCCACTTTGGAGTGTCCTGATTCTGTCGCTTTTCTTTTGTGCTTAAAAGCTATTGGTGTTACAAAAGATTTAGAGACAGACCATCTTTTACATGTTGAAAAAATCAAACGTGGTTTGAAAAGAGAGCCTTTTGTGGCCAACGCACTTGTGGATATGTATGGCAAATGTGGTTCTATTGTAGAAGGAAGGGAGGTATTTGGCATGTTGCAGCCCAAGGTGTTGTGCGTTGGACTACAATGATCAATGCATATGGTGATAATAATGAGGGTGACATGGTCATGAAGTATTTTGATGAGATGAAATACTATGGTGTGAAACCAGATTTTGTTGCATTCACCAATCTTCTTTCTATATGTAGCTTCTGTGCAGTTTCTCTGTCATCATAGCAACAACCGCCTCTTATGTCTGAAATTAATTAATTTGGTGTACTTACATTGCTGCCCTGCCATAATTTTTTATTTCTCTATAATCGTTTCTATTAGCATTGCAAAGTTACTGCACGTGGTGTCGCTATTGGTGTCACAATACACATTGCAAACCATTACTATATGCATTGGTATTTTCATCGCTCTTTGCATCGCAAAATCGAAAAAAAATTGAGATGCAAATAGCGACACAAATACTAACACATATAGCGACGGTTTTATGGAGAGACTAATACCAATACATTTAGTGCGATGATGAGGATAATTTTTTTAATGAATATTTTCGTCGCTCTGAACATCGATATGGGGCCTATATCTTGTAGTGGAAATTGTATGCTCATTACTATGTGGTGATTAAAAAAATATTTAAATGAACTATAAATGATATCATTGCAGAACACATAAAAATACAAAGCAATACGTCATATTTACATTGATTATGGTTCATTATGGTGAGACTGGCCAAGATGTGGACATACATGTGAGCCTTGTCTTAAAAACTTGAGAGATTGAGAGAACAATTATATTTTGATTCTATGCATCTTTAGATGATAAGGGAGTGCCTTGATCCTACGACCGTGGGAGAACATCGATAGATATTGATGGGCCAACACAAAGTTGAAACTCCACTTGTGATTTTGAAATTTGTGTGTACCATTATTAGAGTTCAAAACTTATATTTGTGGCTTATGCTTAGCATAGGCTCGGATAAGTTTCTCATGAATATATGTGTACATCATGTACATTCAAAATAAGGTATTTTTAAAATACCATCTTTATACATTTTTAATATACTGAAGGGTGTAATACAAAGGGGTTATTTAAAGATTGAATAAAAAAGGGTTATGTTTTATTCATGAAAAATTCATAGATAAGGATATTTATAAATA
Source organism: Lygodium microphyllum (assembly GCF_053477565.2). NCBI lineage: Eukaryota > Viridiplantae > Streptophyta > Polypodiopsida > Schizaeales > Lygodiaceae > Lygodium > Lygodium microphyllum. The sequence goes on along the minus strand of NC_141139.1, from coordinate 43,599,728 downwards.
GGCCTTGAACGCACGTGATGTAGAAGATATACATATAGTAACTTTCCTGAGAGCATAGGCTAGTGTCAAATGTAGGTGTAGACATACATGTAGACTAGGTGGAAGCATGGGATGGACTAGACATAGATTGGCTAGATTTTATAGATGCATTAGGTGTAGCCATAAACCTATATAGGTGAGAGCATAAACCAAACATATGTATAATACTTATAGGTCTAGGTATAGGTGTGGGCATCATGTAGCATTACGACACATATAGACCTAGTACCAACATTTAGATTGACAAAATTATGCATGGAAGAAAATTACATTGTCATTACAGAGTCAAAGTAAATTTTTGACACAAATATCAAAGGTTACAGAGGGAACAAATTTTGGGTGGTGAGGCATGCACCTCACTTGCGGCTATATAGATTGAATCTCTTACATAATCCATTTAGCAATGTAGTATACATCCAATGTCCAAAAATTCAATATCATGATTCACCAAAAAAAAAAAGGAATCCATTGATTACAAAAGCTGGATACAATCAAGTTGAGAACTTATTGCTCAAGGAGCTTTTTCATCATTTGCTTAAGCTCGATAAGAAGACTTCAAGATTTCATCGTAGTCACACCTTGAGGTATGCATCAGTCCCATTAATCTTCTACTTAGTCCAACTTATTCCAAACTTGTACGAGCATTTTTTAGGGAGTTTTTGGGCATTTGTAAGAGTCACATTGTGCCTCACTCCATCAACCACATCAGTAAAAGCCCCAAGATAGCTAGTGTGATTTACACTACATAACTTGGCTGTCCTAACTACCTCCATCTTCTTACAAACTCTATCTACACTAAATACGTGGAAAAAATCTCTCCTTAGGTAGGGTAAATATTTCTAATACAACTACGAAAGGAACTACATATAGCAATAAAGCAAAAACATAATATGAAAGGTTAATAGACTATATCATCAATGTGCTGTATGATAAGCAACATTGAAAGTTTCACTATGAGGTTCTAAGTGCTAATGGGTGATCCTAAAAGTAGTGTGAAGTAATATATCCTCATCAAAATTGGCTTGAGAATTGAGAAAGAGTAGGGTGGCATCCTATGGTGAACCTCCATATACTATAACCCCTATTCAACTTGCATGAAATGAGAGAAGGAGCTAGGATGATTTCAGGGAGATGTTATCCATGTCAAGGTTGCTTGTGTGTTTAGAGGGATAAACTTGCTTTGAAGAGGGTCTTGGTGTAATCCACATATTGGTAAATATTATGGTGAGGCTGCCAAGTTGATAATCAAGATGCTTAAGGAGCTAGAGCTATGTGAGAGAGATAAGCTTTGCATTCCATGTCTCTATGGAGGTTAGGAGGGTCATCTTCTATAGTGAGCCAAGCAATATACATGGATTGCTACCACAAGCATGACCATTTGCTCTTTGACTTCCTTGATTTGGGAATCCTACATTGGCTGGTTGTGGGATTGTTGTATGTGAAGAGGTGGTGAAGCACCTGCGCTATGACTTTCAAATCCTCATCTTGTACAACAGGCAAGAGCACCCCCTTTTGGGTTATATCTTGGCCTTTCCATTATTGGGGTACTCCTATTAGCCTTTTTACCTTCACATGTTTTCCCAATTTTCTTTTTATGCCTAAAGTTTTTTCTACTATTTTCATAGCAAGTTCGATGACAGTCTCTTGGGTCTACCAATGGTCTCCATTCTTTATGTTAAATTTCAACTTGAAGGCTTTATTTTCTAGGTGGTAGTAGTAGATGTTGGCTTCACATGAAAATGGATGGGGTTGCATGAGGCTCTAACATAGGTACCCAATTTATATTTTGCTATCAATTCCCAAAGTGACTGGCGATGTCTTATTAGGTTGTCCAAACGACTTGTACTCTGAAATTGAATATATTCCACTTTGTACATGCTCACTTTAATGCCAATGTTGGTCTACTATAGGACCAATAATATATTCTTGTATTTGTTAAGAGAGTCTTTGATGAGGATGGGCTTGTTCCCAATTCTAGGCTATTCTAATTCCTACAAAGCCATGGAAATACTCATGAGTTACTCCATAAAATCTCAAGTTATGCTTCCATATTTATATGAAAAATAATGTTGCACCAATATTTTATACCTACATATCATTGCGCAATTAAAAGTCTTAACTTATCCATCTCTTATCATCTTATTACAATAACTATTAGTTGTTTGGCAGCCTTGGTTGGTTGGTTTTGATAAGTTTCTTGTTGGTCATTTGTTAGCATGGTCATTGTCATTAGTTATCATTCTCCCTCCCTCTGCAAAATTGAGTCAAGCTTCCTAGCTTGGGAGAGAAGGTAGCATGTGAGGTAAAATTTTTCTAAGTTTTTGATTTTTATAATGTTGTTGTTATATATATTAGAATGAATGGTTTTTATTTATGTATAATAAGAGAAGGGTCTAGAATCCACCAATAGTAGAAATTCGGATTGCACTCTAGTTTGGCCAGAGAGTTCAAGTAGGTAGGCCAGACAACTAGCTTGTAAAGGAATGATGTGAGGTGTCACTAAATTGATCGCTTTTTACGCATTCTCTATTTAATAAATTTATTTCAATAAATTAATGAATCACTTTTGTTTAAGTATTGATGATGATCTAGCATGGCCATGAGACCATTTAGAGACCAATATTCCTAGTGCATCACTTAATGGGGTGATCAAACCACTGTGACGAGGATATCTGGTACATGTAGTACAAGTTATGAAGGGGGATAGAAGTGTCTGCCAAGTATAAGTGTTATAAAATCGGAGATACACGCTCGAATTTCTTATATACTTAAATTGTGTATGGTGAATATTATGTTGGCACAGAGGGAGAATGAATGAGAGAAAAGAAAGATGTCGAGAGAGAGGTAGAGAAATTGGCAACATACCAGGGACTGGAAGATGGGCCAGTCCCCCCCCTTGTGGAGTTATATTATTGACAAGGAGCAAGCTCCTCCGTTACACATAAGCCAGTTCTTACTTGTAGATCTTGGAAACAAGATCATGGTTCCTTGCACGGTATACAACATGCTAATACTTGCACAACTTGGAAGTTGGCACCTTTTGATCCTTCCTGAGTCTCCTTCTCTCTTGTACAATATGTGTAGGGCTCTCCTCTTGGCGCTTGATTTCAATAGAGCTTCCGCAACACTTGCACCTTCTCTTCTCCTCTTGGAACTTGATTTCAACAGGGGGAACTTGATTTCAACAGGGCTTCTGCAGCACTTTCACCTTCTCTTCTCCTCTTGGATACATGCAAAGTGATGCTTCCTTCACCCCTCTCTCACACCCAAAGAGAGCCTCCTCTTTTATAGGCTTTCAAGAGCTTCTCTTTTTGGAGAGAGAGTTGAGTTGTTCTTCATGCAAGATGTGGTGGTTCCACACTACAGCACTAATTTTGAGATATCTCTTTGTGTGTTGTTTGGATGAAAAAACGTCCAACACAAAAGTTGTAGATCTTGTTGTTTCTGATAACTCACATGTCTCATTTTTTAGAGATCGTTTTTCTATTGTGAGATATTTTAAAAGTGGATTTAGAAAAAAAATAGCTTTTTTAACTGTACTCTTAACTTGTGGTCCATGCAACCACTTTGAGTCATAGATAAGGAGAGTTCAGATTGCCTTGGGCCTCAACCTTAATATTGAATTCCACACAAAAGATTGTGTCATTTTAGACCTTAGAAAGAGAAAATCACTTCTCTGCTCACTTCCAGAGGATCACGTCTCTCATCTTTCTTAGTGAGAGAATTCCCTCTCTCGTCTTTCTTAATGAAAGAAAAGACCTTAAACCTTGACTTTTAGGGGAGAGGATGACCCCAAATGAATGCAATGCTCATTACACACAAGTAAAACATTCCTAGGCGTCCCTGGATGCACACATAAATACATAACACAATGCTAATGCACTTCCTCTTCTTAGAACTCAATCCATCTTCATTTATGTATAACTCCTTGGTTCTTGTGTACACTCTTACACTTCGCAGACACTTCTTTCCCCCTTCATAACTTGTACTGTTGCCTGTACCAGATATCCCCGTCACAGTGCTTTGATCACCCCATTAAGTGATACACTAGGAATATTGGTCTCTAAATGGTCTCATGGCCATGCTAGATCATCATCAACACTTAAACAAAAGTGAGTCATTAATTTATTGACATGAATTTATTAAATAGATAATGTGTAATAAGGAATCAATTTAGTGACATCCCTCTAGCTTCTAAACATTTGACCTCAACTGTAGAGGGGATACATAGTCCCCAAGAAGACCTTAAACACCATATTGGGGAATATGGAAATTTCCCATAACTTTGGCACACGTGGTCATATCCTTGGATTTGTCATAACTTGAACACTATAAGTCCAAATCAAGCACTCTATAGCTCAATAGATTCAATTTTTCAAGCGCTTTCCAATGATAGGTCACACCATATGGTTTTGAGAAACTTACGATCATGTTATCCGCGTGCCACATTTTTAGTATTTAAAAAATGGGAATTGGGAGATTCCCAAACTCACTAATATTATGTTCTTACTTGATAGAGTATTGTCCTGATGGTATAGAATTCTTTCAGGCACAAGAAAATCTTCTATTTCTTCTATGTCAGGTAAATCTTCCTTAATTGGTTCCATTGGAGATTCTCCAATATAAAGACATAGTAGCAAACTTATATGGAAAGCATTATGAATGTTCCAATGACTTGGTAGATCCAAACAAAAAGTCACATTGTTTATCTTATCTGTGATCTTGAAAGGGGCATAATAGTGATTAGAAAGCTTAATCACTTTACCCTTTTGACCTTTCTGCTTCTTCAAGCGAGTTGTCTCAAACTTAAGAAGAACATGCTGTCCCAACTTGAGATCTAACTTACAATGATGCTTCGTGTTTATGCTTCTCTTGTGTCCTTTGGATAGAAGCTTTTACATGAGTGAAAGTTGTATCAATGTCTCTAACAAACTCATCTGATGCAAAGATCTTATCCTTTGTAAGAAGAATGGGTGGTAAATGAGGCTTACCATAGATTATCTCAAAGGCTGCCTTACCAGTACTAGAGTGCACCGTATTATTGTATGCAAACTCTACTAAAGGCAAACACTCTTTCCATTCTCTTTGATTATCAAAGACATAGGATTTCAAAAGGTCCAAAACAATAGAATTAGCGCTTTCACTCTGTCCATCCATTTGAGGATGATAAGAGGATGAAAACTTTAACTTTGTCCCAAGGTTCTCGAATAGAGCTTGCCAAAAGAGGCTGGTCATGATAGGATCTCGATCACTTATAATGGACTTAGGCATGCCATGATGCTTGAAAATATGAGCAATGAATAGCATAGCCATATGATTGGCTTTGATTGTCTTTTGCACAGGTATAAATTGAGCTTGCTTACTGAATCTATCAATGATAGTCCAGATTGCATCATTGCATGCTTGTGTGCGAGGAAGCTCCATGATAAAGTCCATGGCTATACTTTCCCAAGGCTCATTGGGAATAGGTAATGGCTTCAGTAGACCAGGTGGTTTATGCCTGTCATACTTTACTTTTTGGCATATCTTGCAATTGTGGACATATCTTTCAATGTTAGCTCTAAGAGTGGGCCAAAAGAAATATCTTTCCAATGCTTGAGTAGTGGGTAGAATACCCCTATGTCCAGCATATGGAGATGCATGTGCTTCATCCATTACCTTGTGTCCCAATGGTAATGCTACACAAATTGCTTGATGATGATACAAATAACCATCTTGAATCGAGTAAGGTGTAATCGACTCACCTGAGTTAAGCTGATCCCATATGGTTGAGAAGTCAGAATCAATTGCATACATTTTGGGTAAATCCATTAACTCGTTATGGTAAATAGTTGTGATTGCATTCACTCGAGGTCGCTGTGATAGAGCATCTGCTACCACATTCTTAGTTCCAAATGTGTGAAGGATTTGAAAATGAAACATAGATAAGAAATTTTCCCAACGCATCTCTTTCTCTAAGAGCTTCTTCTGAGTGAGGAAGTATCTTAGACTTTGGTGATCTGTTTTAATAACAAAATCTGCACCAAGTAAATAGTGTTTCCATACTTGAAGAGCATGTACTACCGCCATAAGCTCTTTCTCATATACTGGAGCATGTAGCTCATGGTCCTTGAGGTGTCGGCTCTCAAATGCTACTGCATGATGCTCTTGGTTAAGCACAGCTCCAATGCAATCCCCAGAAGCACCGCAGTGAAATTCAAAAGGTTTTTGAAGATCCAGAACTATGAGAACTGGTTCTTGAGTCACAAGAAACTTAATTCTTTCAAAGGCTTGTAGTTGCCTTGATCCCAAGCAAAAAGGCTTTCGCTTCTGAGTAAGGTCATGTAGAGGACATGCAACATACGCAAAACCTCGTATGAACCTCCTATAGTATGAACATATGCCCAAGAAACTTCTAACTTCATGTACAGAAGTAGGTGTAGGCCATTCAACAATGGCTCGAATCTTCTCATGATCCATTCTCATACATGTAATCCCTATAATCTGGTTAGCCTTGTTTGAATACTCTTCGCCTGAAATCTTCAAGTTTGTAATTCCTCCACTTGCAGTACTTGTGTGAGGGATAAACTAGTGTAATGGGCTTCCTATACAAGCTGTAAATTACCAGGAGGAGGGAAAAGTTTTTCTTGAGTTGATTGGTTGCATCCTTTTGGAATATTCAATAATGAGGTAGGATCATGTCTCTTTTGTCCCAGTATCTCCCTTTGCATCCAGCTTTTTTTCTTAGTGGATATATACATGTGGCAAGAGGTTTTTGCTCTATGAAAATATAGATGAAATGCATTTCTAAAATAAATTGCTCAACCTATAATGATATGAATGGATTGATCAATTAAAAGAAAATCGAAAAATGAGGGTTGACTGAGGGTCTTGGCACTGCAAATCAGTGGCTTACTACTTGAAATACTTATCCTTTATACTTTATTCAGTTATATAAGAGAGTCAAATGATCAAATTAGGGTTATGTATTGAGGCAAGGAGCTGCCTCTCTCTCCCTCCCTTCCTCTCTCTCTTCTTCTCTCTCTCTCTCTCTCTCCCCCTCCCTCTCTCTATATTCCTTTGTGTCCCCCTCACTCCCTCCCCCTCCCTCTTTTTCTCTCTCCCACTCCTCTCTCTCTCTCTCTCTCTCTCTCTCTCTCTCTCTCTCTCTCTCTCTCTCTCTCTCTCTCTCTACGTATTTTCTTCTTTTCTTTTATCTCTCCTCCCTCCCTCCCTCCCTCCCTTCCTCTATTTCTCCCTTTTTCTCATTTTTCTTTATCACTATCCCTCTTCTCTTTCTCTTTTTTCTTTCTCTCTATTTTTTAATTCTCTCTCTTCCCCTCTCCTCTTATTCTCCGTATTTATTTCTTTCTCTTTCTCTCTCTATTTATTTTTTTCTCTCCCTCCCTAGCCTCTCTCTACTTCTCTCTCCCTCCCCTCTCTATTTTTTCATCCTTCTCTTTATTTTCCTCCTTTTTTCTCTCCCCTTATTTCTCTCTCTCCATCCCTCTCTATTTTTACCCCAGGAAGGAAAAAAGAGGTGGTACAATAAATGTGCCATAACCAAGGATGTACTACATGGGTATAGTGAGATATATTCTAGAGTGATGGAGGCTTTGAAAAAGAGATGGTTTATGGGTGCATATAGGTCATAAAGAAACTTATCTCTAGAATCAAGATGGAGTACAATTACTAGATTGTGTTGTCATGCCCATTGCTTTGATTATTATAAGTCCGTGACTCAAGGGTTCACTACGTGTATCCTTATCTTTCATTCTTTCTTAAATAAAATACAATCCTTTTCTATTCAATTTGTAAACAACTCCTTTATATTATATCCTTTTGTATGTTAAAAATATATATATAAATGATATTGTAAAAATACATTGTTTTGAACCCAGGCGATGCATACATATGTTCATGACTAACCTCCCTAAAAATGACTATAATTAAGTCAAAATTCCATGTATAGAATCCACATTATGGTTGCAACTTGAAGCAACTGATTCAACACGAGAGCTCAATATTTAGTGGGAAAAGGGATGATAACATGACACTTTTTTTTAATGATGATAGCACAACTTTAGATCATTACTCAAAAAGTAAGGTTCTCATCAAGACTGCAATCTAGGGTAAATCAAGAAAGTTGTTCTATCAAAGGAAGCATGGGAAATAGTGAGCTAAATTTTGTCTTGATCAGTGTTTTTTGTCTTACAAAAGTATGGCATTGAATATACGGGGCCTCTCTTGGTCTAAAACTACTATTCTTCTATCTTGTAATTTCTCTTTTTGATTCCCTACTACAGATTGAGGGTTATCAAAAAAGCCCTCAACATATTTGATGAGACAGACGTAAAAAGCCACATCAAGATTGCAAAATGGAAGATTCCTTGGGCTTTACAAGAATTTCTGAGTCTATGAATGATATGAGGCAACTTTTGCAATGCTTTAACATGTATATGTAGCAACAGTAACAACAACATCAGTAGGAATTGCAATGATAACAACATGCATATCAATAGTAAATAATGGAGCATATGTAATTATAGACTAATGCATAGTCTAAGAACGCAACAACTAAAGCTATGGAAGTTATGGCTAATGAAAAGAAATTGTTTGATGGCACGAATGTATCCAATTACTTGAAACTTTATGAGGCGAAGATGGATATCTTTGGGATCCCTACATGTTTGATGAGCCAATATTTTATACAACTTGCAACTTTTGCACTGAAGATGAATATAGATGAGATCTATGGAAAGGATGCTACATGAAATGCATTTAGGAAGCATGGAAAGACGAGTACTTCTTGGAGAACTAGGGTTGGATACCTGAGGGACATTTAAAAAGTGGGTTTACAAGCCTAAGAAAGAGCTTGTTGCATCAAAGTTGATGTGGACTTTTAAAGAGAAATCCACTCATTTAGATGTTGCAAAATAGGTAGCTTTGCAATTGGGAAAAGTTAAAATGTTTTTATAGGCTAGTGATCGACCATCATAAATGGAATTAGGGAAACTTTGTGAGGATAGAACTAAGCCTCTTGGCCTTAAAACAGATTGGTAGGATGCCAAGAATGTCGTTTCAAAACGGCTATAACTTTGGCTAGGAAACTCCAATTTCAGAACTTTTTTGTACGAATCGAAGCTAAGAATGCCCTCTTCGAGATGAGCTAGTACGCTATAACAGGTTTAGGATAGAAAATTCTGTAGCTGGATTTCAGAGTCTGAACTGTCCAGTCCTGCAACCTGTCTAGACTTGTAAGTGCCCTGTTTTGACCCTGTAATGCAAGATAGTAACCCCAAATGGCTACCAAACCCTGCAAAAGGGTACCCTATAGTACCTGCACCTGTGCTTCAGCAATGAATGATGTACCTGTAACCACCTGTAAATACCCTATAAGTGACCTGTAAATTCCCTGTTTTGGTCCTGTAGGTACTTGAGTCCTTGGAAAGTCTTCAATCTTCAATCCTCCACTCGCTGTACCTGTGTGAGGGATAAAACGGCATGACAGGCTCCCTACACGGGCTCCGAATCACCGGGAGGTGGGCAAAGTTCCCCCCGGGTTGGTTGCACCCCTTCGGGATCTTCGATAATGAGGGAGGGTCACCTCTCTTTTGTCCCACTATCTCCCTTGGCATCCACCTTTTTTCTTGGTTGGAATATCAACATGGCAGAGGCTAGTGTGCTAAGCAATCAGCATGATATGCAATTCAAAAATATTCATTCAACCTTTCATGAGATGCAATTGATTGGGATTAGAAAAATTGAGATAGGAGAAGGGTCTTAACGATGCAATTCAGTGACTCACTGATTGCTAGTACTTACCCTTTTACAATATTTCAATTTAAGCAAAAGAAATTCAGCCAATCAATTGGATTAGAGTAAACAATTTCATCAATCAATGGATTCAGTCAAAAGGATTCAAGTGTTATGCTGAAATTTCAGATTGAAGCCTCTAATTCACTGATTGGAACTAATATGCATTAAGCAAGCATTGCATTCATGAATAGATGGATTCAAGCAAAGGTTGGCTGAGAATTTGATGAATAATGTTCAATTCTTTAATCTCTCAATCAAATGGATTAAGCTCAGCAATTGGATTAATGAGAGAGATTAAGAATTAAAGAGAAGTACCTTTGACATGGCTGAAGATGACTTGATCAATCTCAAATGCTTGATAGAGCCCCCAGTTGTCCAATGTTGATAAAATAATCCATAAGGCTTGCTTATCCGGTGCTTGAGAATAATCTTAAAGCCTCAAATGCTTGAAATTGAAGCATTAAACCCGTTTCCCCCAAATTTTTGCTCCATAGAAGCTCTTGATCTTCAATCTTTAACCATTCCGTGCTTAATCCTTGCAATTTGTTGAAGAATCCTTGCTGAGATGATTCCACGGGCTAAAAGGATGAAGAATCTTCAAGAAATTGTTAAGAAATGAAAGCTTGGGCTAAAGCTTTCATGGCTGCCCATGGACTGTTCACCTAGGATTTAGGAAGAGCTAAAGAATCCTTGAATGGAGCTGAGAATCTTAATCTTGCTGAAGATTTATGATTGAAATGGACCAGGAACAATGCCAGAGCTGAGGGAAAGCAACCTGAGCAAGGGGCAGGGCTGGAATCAGCCTGAAAATTGCGCCGCAATTTTCGGGGCTGCTTCTGGCTCCATGGCTGCAGCAAACTTGAGCAACCTTATGCTTATACTAAAGATTTTGAGCAGAGGAATCTATTCCATATGATAGTTGGCCAAGAAACTCAGGGGTTTGAGAGAGATGAACTGATCTTTAGGGCTGATCTTCCATGAAACCTGCAGGAAACTCCAGGAAAGGGGAAAGAGAAACCCCTCTTTTCAAAGTAACCACAGTTTGTTCCCAAAGTAGGCCCGGTTAACCATCCTTTACCCTAGTTACCTTCAATTTTACATAAAATTTGATGACATCCAGCCATTTAAGCCTTTACCTGCCATATCTGACCTTGGATATCTCCAAATGTAGTCTCTTTCTAACTGTAGATGTCCTGCAGCACTCCACTAGTCATTGTCTTGTACCATTTTTGTCTGAAATTGATTTCGAAATAGGAAAATGGGACTGAAAATGGAAGGAAATAATGGATCAAAGACTCAAGCTCTGATACCACTTGTCAAAGAGAGAACCAGGGAGAGAGAAAGAGGAGAGAGAAGACTGCAGAAGAGAGAGAAAGACTGCAAGAAGAGAGAGAATAAGAGTGACGAGGAGAGAGAAAGACTAGATTTAGAGAGAGAAAGACAAGAAAGAAGGGGAAGCCATAGAAGCTGTGAGCAAGAAGGGAGAGAAAATCTGTAATTGTATTAATGTGTCAAAAAGATGTGAAAATTTACTTCTCTCCTTTTATACCAATGTCAGTGTGACATGGCATAATATCAACATTATTAACACTTATTTGTTATTCCCAGCTTCTTACACTTTGACCAATGCTTGAAATTCCTATATTCATCTATATAAAGAGTTTTAAGCAAATGTAGGCAATTCTCAACATGTACATATAATTCTCTAATATTAAAAGTGAGGGATGACATTCTTACATTCTATTATGTAGGGAATTTTGAGAGAACATAGGATGTCACTATGATGATCTATAATTCCCTACTATTAGAAATGGGGAATCATATTATCCTATTTTCTTATATAGGGAATTTTGAAAGAATGTAGGAAATTCTCTCTTTTGATGTGTAATTCCCTACTACTAGATGTGGGAAATTTGATTCCCTAGTTATATGTGGGAAATACATGGACACATATAAAGGAAATATCAATGCATTTTCTGTATCTCATAAAATTTCCTATATAGAAAATGATTAAAATTTAAATATGGAGAGAGATCAATAAAAAATAGAGACAAAAAGAAGAAAGAGAAAGAGAGAGGGATACTAATAAAGAGGAGAAAGGGAGAGGGTGGAAAAGAGAGAGGAAGAGATAAAAGAAAAAGGAGAGAGAGAGAGAGAGAGAGGGGGGGGGGGGGACTTGCTTACATTAGTACATAACTCGAATTTCATCATTTGATTCTCTTGTAGCCAAGAATAAAATATAATGGGTAAGGATTTCAATGAGTGAGCCATTGATTTGTAGTGCTTAGACCATTAGCCAATGCTCTTTTTTTAAAAAAAATTAAACCAATCAATCTATTTGAGTAATGCATTTCATTCATGTTTTTAGAGAGTAGAATGCTCTTGTCATATACATATCCACCAATGAAAAAGGTGGATGTTAAGGGAGATACTAGGAGAAAGTTACCCCCACATCTCCTTCAATGTAATTCCAAACACCTTTGCCCTTCAAGAAATTTTTCATCTTGAACTTCCATATAAGATAATTGTTCTTATCAAGCTTCTTGCTAGCAATTAGGTTGAAGTTGTGAAAACATTCTAATAAAACAAGCAATGTGCAAAAAACTGCAATCTGAAAGCAAGCTAATAGCAGGTGCACTACAAGTAAACATGCAAACTTTTCTATTAATTATATAACAATAATTGCTATTTGCAATTTGTATGTAGATTCCTTTTGTGTATACAAGTTCTAGCAAACAGCTAAAACCATACATATTCAAAATTTGTAATCTCTACACCTGTAAACACCCAACATAGGTGAAATTGCAGTACACACAAAAAGTGTTGTAAAGACCACTTGTAAGTTTAGGAGGCCAAAATGACCTCAAATTCCAAAAGACACAAAATAAATCCTAAATGATCCATCTACATTATATACACTATTCTTTCTACTTAGCAAGTTTCACTACAATAGGAGACTATAATTGTGGGAGCCTTAGGAGCCTCCTAAGCCTATAACCCAAGGTGAGTTGAGCAAGGTAGAAGAGCTTTGTAGCCATTTCTTGCTTGCTTGCTTGCTCACATGCTTAAATTCCTTCACCTTATCCTTTAATGAAGCTCCATGTAGCTGTGGAATGGCTCTAATACCATGAAAATAACTAAGAGCGAAGAGAGGTAAAGGCAAGAGCACACATACAAACAACAATAGAGACTTGAGAATACATAGAACTAGAGCTAAAATCATCTTCTTATTATTTTTCTTCTTCTACACAAAAGAATCAAGTCTACAATATGATAAAAGACTAATATGAAAGTTCCACATGTATATACATATGGTCACTAAGTATGAACCAGCCAAGGAAAAAAGAGGTGGCATAACAAATGTACCATAACCAAGGATGGACTACAGGTGTAGTCTAGTTGTAGAATCACTGGTGCATCCTCATGTTGCTCACCTAACATGCTAGTGAATAATATCCTGCCACATGACCAAGATATGTAGTGGATGCCAACTTATGTAAAGCTCCACATCTCAAGAACTACAACCAATAGACACACTTAAAACTAAGGCAATTGAATCTTAGACCACTTTAGGACACATTTTAGCCTCATCTTAGGAGGTTAAGAACTTTTCATATGTGTTTAGGACACATATGAAAAATTTGTCATCACAAGATTAATCTAAAGCTCTTCATATGTCTTTTGTACATATCCTTTAGCTCTCCTTGACCAAGCGTCTTTTGAGCATATATCTTGACCATACCTTTAATCAATGAGTATGTTTTCACATTTGTCTTGTATCTAAACTTCCTCTTCTCTGTAATTATCTTATGTTGAGTACTCTTCATCATTCTTTGCTCCCATCTCACAAATTCTCCCTGCGGCGAGCAACTTTCACGAACTCCTGCATGTATTCCGTGTAGTTACATCTTGTGAACCCGACGTGAAAACATTGCTTCTGATCATCGAGATGGGAGATCCACCTTCTTCATCGACTGCTTCTTCCTTTTCGGTTGATGAGATGAAGATTTTATTTTCCTTACATCTCTCTTTGCCCCTTTCTATATTTTTTTCTCTCCTCCCCCCCCCTCTCTCTCTCTCTCTCTCTCTCTCTCTCTCTCTCTCTCTCTCTCTCTCTCTCTCTACCTTGCTTTGAGCTCTCTCCCTTTCTCTTTCACTCTCTCACTCTCACTCATTTACAAACCTATAAAATACTACACTTGGGTTTCGACACTTTTTTTTCTCAATGCATAGTCTCTATTAGCATTGCAAATAGCGACACTTTAACAACACCACCTAATTGCTTGAAAATGGCCATCAGTATGCAACCATTTCCTTGTAGTGCATATGAGTTATGCTAAGCTAGTCATAACATAAACTAAGAGGAAGTGTAGGCCTATGTCTTGTTTAATTGGTGCGCAGATCGGACGTTGTATGCTCACGTAGTGAATGCCTGAAGGTCCCTAAGAACAATGGAACTCTACTTTTTGCACAAATTACAAGGTAAAAAGCGTGAAAGACAAGAGCAAGAGACCAATTGGGTGTAGTCTCCCCCCATGCATTGTGTGAGTGCTCCACAAAGCATGTATTTTATGTATTATTCATCTTCATGCTCAAATAATAGCCCAAATTACAAAATAGCAAGCTTTAATTAGCTTTTGAGTTTGCTTTAACACAAAATAGGAATAAAGCTAATGGTCGGTGCCCAAAAAGTCTGGCACGCCCAATACAATGTCCAAATAGAAATAACATAACCGTGCGCCCATGCGCATACAAAATAATAATAAATAATCGATGCCTCAATAAATAGGCATAACAAAATATAGGTGTGGCCCCTATCAAAATATAATCCATAAATCGAATACTCGCTATCCTCCAATGCTTTCCTCCGCCACTGCTGCTATCTCTACACATCAACTGAAGCATTCACAATCGTTAGTAAAATAATACAATTAAACCGACAAAAGTGAATACCTAGCAGTCTTCAGCTAGATAAATAAATCAACTGGTTAGAAATAAATCCTAACCTTAATTTATTACGAGTGCGCACTCTAAACTCATAAACGTTTATTAATTTAATATGCATTTTGAGGAATCACCCGCTATGGAATCACCCATGTACACACTAAATTAATGAAACGCCCGAAAAGGACAGGCATCCCCATCAACTTCTCGCACAAAGAATCCACTTTGTGTATGATTCCTGGTCATCAAAGTTTACGGAATCCACCGTAAAACCTCACAGAATCCAGCGTGGCACGGAATCCACCGTGAAATATGCCTCCTGGCATCATACCCCCGGGGTGGGATAGCAATTGACCTCAATTGCTATTAGCTCAATGTGGAGGTAACAGAGTGGGGAAAGCATTTAAGTCTCTAGCGTGCATCCATTGTGCTTCCTCTACAGGATGGTTCTTAAATTTAACTAAATATCTAGAATATCTTCGGCCAGTTCTAATGGTCATAAAGTCAGTGTCTATGATAGCTTCGGGTTCAAGTATTTCAGTCTCTTCCTCTAATAAAGGTGGGTTTTCATAAACAGGGTGTACAGGTAATTGGCCTCTAAATGGTCTCAATAAACTAATGTGAAATGTGTTGTGAATTTTCCAATGAGGTGATAATTCTAACTTGAATGCATTGTCATTAATTTTATGAATGATCCTAAATGGTCCATAGAATCTAGGGGCTAATTTGACAACTGGATGTCTATCTACACTTTGTAGTCTACGTTTTTCTATTCTCAACCAAACATAGTCATCAACTTTGAAATTCATTGCTTGTCTTTTCTTATTGGCTTGTTTGGTATATGATTGCTAGGCTTTAGCAATCATATCTTTAACCTCATCAAAAATAGTATGATCCATACTAGCAATATCATCAGCACTTTGAATTCTATTTGACAAAGATGCAACAGGTGTAGATAATCTATATCCATAAATCACTTCAAACGGTGCTTTCTTTGTAGATGTGTGTGGTGTATTGTTATATGCAAATTGTAATAAATGCAAATGTGTGTCCCATGTCTGAGGTTTAGAGATAGTATATGCACGTAAGAGATCTAGAATTGTGCTATTAGTGGCTTCTGTTTGTCCATTAGTTTCAAGATGAAATGCATATGAGAAATCAATCTTTGTGCCTAGGTTAGAAAACAGAGTAATCCAAAAGTTGTTACAAAATCTAGAATCACGATCTGAAATAATAACTTTTGGCAATCTATGGTTAATAAAAACAGTTTTCAAAAATAGTTGTGTTGTTTGTGATGCTGTTAAAGTTTTCTTACATGGAATGAAATATGCTTGTTTACTAAATCTATCTACGACTGTCCAAATCATATCATGGTTAGATTTAGTATTAGGTAAACCAGTAATGAAATCCATAGAAATTTGTTCCCAAGGTTTAGATGGAATAGACAAAGGCATAAGTAATCCATACTGTTTACCATGATGTCTCTTAACTCTTTGACAAATCAAACTTTCAGAAACAAAGTTAGATACATCAGTGTCCATATGCAGCCAATAAAAATCTTCAGTTAACGTACGTAAAGTAGATATGATACCTCTGTGACCTTGATATGGGGGACAATGAATTTCATTCAAAACAAAAGATCGGAATGGAATTGTAACACACAATCTCTTTTCATAAAACATAAATCCATCATTATATGACAATGAATCAATAGGAATCAAATTATTTTGAACTAATTTATTCCAATCAGCATGAAAAGTAATATCCTGATGATAAGTATCTTTCATAGCAATCAAAGAATCAAAAGATATAACATAAGTATTATGAATGGCAGGTCTTCTACTCAATGCATCAGCCACTACATTTTCTTTTCCGGGTTGGTATTGAATGATAGGATGAAAACTTTGAATAAAGGATGCCCATTTGATATGACGGTCAGAGATTTGGGGTTGGCTAAGTAAATGTCTAATACTTTTCTGATCGGTCTTAATCATAAATTCTGAACCCATTAAGTAGTGTTTCCACTGTCTTAATGCTTGTACAACTACTAATAGTTCTTTGTCATATGTGGAATATTTCAATTCAGAAGGTTTCAGCTTACAACTAGAATAGGCTATAGGATGATTGTTTTGCATAAGTACAGCTCCTATTCCTGATCCACTAGCATCGGTCACTACTAGAAAGAATGGTCTATTAAAATCAGGCAACTGTAGAATAGGGGCATGGGTTAATGCATGTTTCAATAAGTCAAAGGATTTCTGTTGATTTTCGGACCAATGATAGACAATTCCTTTCTTCAGAAGTTTAGTCAGTGGTAAAGCAAGTAATGAAAAATTACGTACAAACTTCCTATAGAAACTAGCAAGACCAAGGAATGAGTGTAACTCATGCACGTTTTTAGGTACAAGCCAATTCAATATTGCATCTATTTTCTTAGGATCAAATTTAATTCCATCAGATGATACAATATGACCTAAATACTCAATTTCTGTTTTAAAGAATTCACTCTTTTCAGGATTTGCATACAGTTGATTTTCTTTTAATAACGGGAAAACCAGTGACAAATGCTCATAATGTTCTTTCTCATTTTGACTAAACACCAAAATATCATCAAAGAAGACAATTACACAATACTGATATTTCAAAAATATACGGTTCATCATTCTACTAAACGTAGCAGGTGCATTAGTCAATCCAAATGGCATCACTAAAATTTCATAATGACCAAACTGTGTCCTAAATGCAGTCTTAAATATGTCTGACGTATCTAGTCTCACCTGATGATAACCAGACTTGAGGTCTATTTTACTAAATATAGCAGATCCTTGCAGTTTATCTATAAGGTCATCAACTCTAGGAATGGGATACCTATTCTTTACAGTGATCTTATTTAAAGCTCGATAGTCAATGCACATACGATAGGTATTATTCTTTTTCTTGACTAACAGAACAGGTGCACCGCATGGAGAACTACTAGGTCTAATCAATCCTCTATTTAGTAATTTCTCAACTTGACTTTGAATTTCTTTTTGCTCTATCTGGTTATGCCTATATGGTGCTTTGCAAGGTGGTTGTGTGCCAGGGATCAAATCTATCTTATGGTCTTCTGGACGTGAAGGAGGTAAGTCAGGTGGTAGGTCTTCTGCAAAACAGTCCTTAAAATGTGTAAGAAATTCTTTATGCCTAGGGTGCATATAATTATCTTTTACTTGCAGTTCATTCACCCAAATGAGATAGGATTTACTACTCTTACGTAATGCACGTTTAGCTTGAGTATGCGAAAGCAGTGGAAAAACATTAGATGCATGCATACCATATAATGTAATAGATTTTCCTTGAAAATTAATATTCATTGAATGTGTGGAATAATCTATTTTTGGGTTATGCTGATGATGCCAAGGCATACCTAAAATAATGTCACTCGACTGTAATGGAACAACTAGGAAATTTCTTCTTTCTGTATATTGACCAATTTGAATCTCTAAGTCATGCACTTCCTGTGTACCATTATACCTAGTGCTTAAGAATGCAGCTTTGATGCGGTAATGCGTAGGTACAGTCTGTAACTTCAATTCTTTTACTAATTTTGCTGAAATAAAATCATGAGTGCTACCGTCATCATGCAAGATAATCTTTTCCTTTCCATGCACCAAACATTTCATAGTCAATAAAGAATGTGGAGTTGGTATACCTGGCAAAGTATCCGAAGTAGTAGTAGTGTCGTCCTCATCTTCTGTGAAATCAGGCATATCTTCATGTTCGTCTTCGTCCATTGCTCCAAGGTAGTTGATATGGGCAGATGGCTTCTTTGAATGACAATTTGCTGCTAGATGTCCAGGCTGGTGGCATTTATAGCATACTATTGGCTTGGCTTTGGTTACATTTTTGCAATGGCAGGAAGTCTAGGGACATTAGGATTTGGCTGTGGAATAGGCTTAGAGTTTTTGATTTATATTGGATGGTAATGCAGGTGGTTTTGCCCAATTTTTACGGAAAGATGATGAAGAGAAACGACCTGGATTAAATCTTCTAAAGTTGAAATTGAATTTCTTAGATCCATAATTACCATTGGCTTGGAATTGCTGTCGACGTCTGTCTCTACCTCGTAGCTTATCTTCAGTGTCGTGAGCTAGTGAAATGGCGTCTTCAAGGGTAGCAGGCTTGAACATGTTAACTTCAGCGTAGTGATGCCCAAGGAGTCCAGACATATACTTGCGCTTATGTGTCGCTTCAGGTACGTCTTCAAGCATGCGTAGCTGGAGTAGTGCATTCCAAAAACGCTCTGTATACTGAGGAATAGGCTCACGATCCCGTTGCTGAAGAAGATCCCATTGCTTAATAGCTTTCTCATGAAATTGTGGAGGAAGGAAATTTTGCATGAACTTCTTCTTGAAATCCTCCCAAATAACAGGACAATCTATGCTCTTGCGTACTACAGTCCACCAAAGAGATGCTCTGTCCACTAAATGATTAGTGACACACTTGATTTTATCTTTTTCTACATAGGTTTCCTCATGGAAATAGTCGTCAAACCGACTAATGAATGCTAGAACAGTTTTTCCTTCTCGTATGCCAGTGAAAGTACGGAATTTGAAACTTCTTTTACTTATCTTTGATTCCTTGCAGATGGTTTAAGCTTCAAGAGTTGCGTCGATGGTACGTCGAATAAGATCTTCAGCTTGAGGTTCTTCTTTGTCGGTAGACGCTCTTTGTAAATTTGCCAGTTGAACTTGCAATGCTTGCTTAGCCCTTCGTTCTTCTTCCAATTGCATCATGATTAAGTCCAGCTTTTGCTCCATCGTAGGTTTAGGTAAGTCGCCTTCAGCCCCATAAGATCATCCATATGTGGTTCCGTCATCCTGCAAAACTCAAAAGACCTTTCTCACTCAAAATCTAGTTAGCGGGATGAGCGTAGCTCAAGTTCGGGAATACAAGGCTTATGTGTTTTTGGGTATGGCTTTCTCAATCTTTAGAAAATCTGCGTTTTATCCTTCCTCGTATGCTGAAAATGCTTCAGCAAACCTGCGTATGGGTAGAGTACCTTCCAATGAACAACTTTCAGTTCGGAGTTTCTGCGCAGAAACAGTCCTTCTAGGAGTTTTGAGCATAAATCAGTTCTAACTCCAGTTGACTAGTCTGACTTGCAGAGTTGCAGACTTATGTGACTTGTAGAGTTGCAGACTTGCAGAACTTAGTCGATTTATGGAACTTGCAGTACTTGACCTGAAGAAACTTGCTGAACTTGACTTGAGGAACTTGCAGGACTTGCTGAATAAGTAACTTTAAACTGGAGTAGTTGGGAAGCCTTAGTAAACTTGGTTTACTAAGAAGCTTTGAGCTTCTTAACCAGTCGACGACTTTTAGGACATATTCATGTCCTCGGCGGAATTTTCGCCGCCCTGAAGATCCTCACGCCGTTCTTCAACGATTTGTTAATTGAAGCTTCTTAAAGCTTCTAACTAAGCTTATTAACTTATAAACTTAAGCTTTGAAGCTTAGTGAGAGATATGGAAGTTACTTTTGTCTCTGTACAAAACGACTTGATGAGGAAGAGTTGGGAGTGGTCTTCCGCCCCTGCAGACCAGTCCCTCGCGATCCAATGATGGAAACAGGGGTTCATGATCGCCAAAAGTCTGCCTGTATCAACGGTTCGCGACGAGATTGACCGTAGAGCCCGATCGTTCCAGGAGCTCCGCTTTCGCACGACATGGATAGTGATTGGAAGCTCTTGATCTCAGCTTCGCTCTGATACCACTGATGCGCAGATCGGACGCTGTATGCTCACGTAATGAATGCCGGAAGGTCCCCAAGAACAATGGAACTCTACTTTTTGCACAAATTACAAGGTAAAAAGCATGAACGACAAGAGCAAGAGACCAATTGGGTGCAATCTCCCCTCATGCATTGTGTGAGCCCTCCACAAAGCATGTATTTTATGTATTATTTATCTTCATGCTCAAATAATAGCCCAAATTACAAAATAGCAAGCTTTTAGCTTTTGAGTTTGCTTTAACACAAAATAGGAATAAAGCTAATGGTCGGTGCCCAAAAAGTCTAGCACGCCCAATACAATGTCCAAATAGAAATAACATAACCGTGCGCCCATGAGCGTACAAAATAATAATAAATAATCGATGCCTCAATAAATAGGCATAACAAAATATAGGCGTGGCGCCTATCAAAATATAATCCATAAATCGAATACTCGCTATCCTCCAATGCTTGCCTCCGCCATTGCTGCTATCTCTACACATCAACTGAAGCATTCACAATCGTTAGTAAAATAATACAATTAAACCGACAAAAGTGAATACCTAGCAGTCTTCAGCTACATAAATAAATCAACTGGTTAGAAATAAATCCTAACCTTAATTTATTACGAGTGCGCACTCTAAACTCATAAACGTTTATTAATTTAATATGCATTTTGCGGAATCACCCGCTATGGAATCACCCATGTACACACTAAATTAATGAAACGCCCGAAAAGGGCAGGCGTCCCCACCAACTTCTCGCACAAAGAATCCACTTTGTGTATGAGCCCCGGTCATCAAAGTTTACGGAATCCACCGTAAAACCTCACGGAATCCACCATGGCACGGAATCCACCGTGAAATATGCCTCCTGGCATCATTAATCCCTGCCCATAATATACTTGGACTTACCTATCGAGATGCCTAACATGTGTCTATCCTATATACAACCTATGCCTAGTCTATGTCATACATAGGCTAAAGTATCATGTAGATGTATGCTAGGCTACACATGTAATAGATTAAGGAGAAATGCAATCCTAGGCGTAACATATACCTATGCTGATGCCATGCATAGGCTAGCTAGGCAAGGCCTAGGAAAATGCAATGCCATGTCTTGTCTTTTTCGTGTACGAACTATGCTAAACCTAGAAAAGGTAACACGAGGCATGGGATAGTCTAAGAATGAGCGTAGGTCTATGCCTTATTATCAAGTATACCTAGTTTCAATTATGCCTAGCTTATGCATGTGCTTAGCATGTGCCTAGTCTATAGCATGCATAGGCTATGCATAGGATATTGATGGTGCTTATGCTCAATGTTGGGACATTGGATGCACTCTTATTCTTTTAAGAGTTCTCAAAGCTCATTGACACAACCATCTCTTCCCAGAAGGTACTCTATGGACTTTCTAGAAGTCAAAATAAGGAAAAATAAAAAAAGATAAGACAAGACAACTCACCAAAGTTGTAGACTAGAAGATTCAAGAGAGAGTCCAAGCTGTAGCCTCCATTGATCCACTTGTTCAAAAAGTTCTGAGCTCCACACTCTGTGCCTCCAGCTTTTCATATATGCATACCTTTTGACTCATCCATTTAGGCGTCCAAATTTGTAATCAAGAAATCTCTCTCTCTCTCTCTCTCTCTCTCTCTCTCTCTCTCTCTCTCTCTCTCTCTCTTTGTGTGTCCTTATGCACACACACACACACACACACACACATTTGAATGAGGCAACAACAAGCAACTTGATATGTAAGCTTGAACCTAATAGAAAACTCAATTCATAGCAGAGGAAAGTAAGAAGATAAGCTTGTTTGTTTTGGAGCCATTTGAATTACCTCTAATTAATGTTTTTCCACTTTAAATGTGGGTAGAATTGTTTACATGTTGACATGGCCTTATACTCTCGGACAATCGTGGGGCTAGTTACATTTTAGACATAATTGTAGGGTTATTTATCTATCCAGCACATCTACATTAGTTCTCATTGACTCGCTCCAACCTAGTGCTTCTATGTGCATGCAACTTTAAATTAAAAATTGCACAATAGGATTCATTAGCCAGAACTTCCACTATTGATATTTGTTTTTCTTGTATCCATAATGGCCATATGCAAACTAATAACACTCTAATGTTAATAGTGAAAGACTTTTCATAGGTTCGTGAATGATTTGTTGGCAGTGAAAGATTAAATTCTCTTATGCATGAAACTAGCATATAACATTATTTTGTTGAGCCTATGCTCTCCATTATACATATGTCATGAGTTAATGTAGTTGTTACATTCTTTCTTGCGTCCATTGTACATTAATGTGATAGTCTAGTAGGTACTCGAGTAATACAATCATGCAAGTAATTAACGTCTAATTATAGCTTCTATCTTGTAGTCTAATTATAGTCTAGTAGGCTCACATTCCTAGGTGAGGTACATATTGCGACAAGAGAATCTAGGACCTAGGTAGTCATAGCCTTAGCCCATGTATGTAGGCTCACATTCCGAGGTGAGAGCGAGAGGTGTGTGTACCTATGGTCCCATAAGCATACGTTATTGATGAGATAGCGATGAATCTTTTTTAAACGGCGTGCGATGATGGGTCAAATCGTGTGGCAAGCGGCTTTTGGTAAATTCAGTGTCTCTATCCTCCTCGACGGCCCGTTGAGATCAGGTTGAGACAGCATCGCCTGTAGCCCCACTTGCCACACCCCCAAATTTTTTCAAAACCCCAATACCCAAAGGCGTTGATCTTTGCTTCCATCTCTCTCTGATCTCTCTCTGCCGGCCGCCTGCCCGAAACTACAGCATTCTTGCAGTCTCTGCCTGCGTGCAAATACACGCTTAATTGCTTGCAAGTGGTCTTCTTCTTCGACTTGATTCTCCCGTGATCATTGATTCCTTCCGCTTCGTTGTCGCCTCCTCCTCTTCTGCTACATTCGTCCCTTTCATATACAGAGCTTCGTCGTCAACTTCAACATGGCTTTCTTCTCATCACCCTCCTTCCTTCCTCCTGCCATCGACCTCTGCAGGCTTCATTGAGCTCTTTCGTCGCAACAGCTTCATCTTCATTGTGTGTCGTCTCGTTTCTCCCCGCTTTTGCGTCTCAGTAACTTCATCCTTTCCCGTCACCTTCGGCTCTTCTCCGATGCCTTATATTATGCTTGTTGGTCACACTCACTGCTTTTCCTCAACAAAGCTTCCATTAATCATGACGCTGACATCAAGGCTTTCATTATAATGCTATCACTTTGTTTGAAGCATAGTCGCATCACATTTCTCTGAGCATTGTTCATCTAGCACTAGTTTGTTTGTGAAAGATCAAGGCTCACAAAGAAAATATGTGCTTTGTATTGTTGTTTTTGTTTGCCAAGTTGCTAAAACATGAGAATCTCTCCCTAATTGATCATGCCATTGCATCGCCTATTTTTCACCTCATGCAAATAAACCATCATCTCTTCTAAGTTGTGGTAAAGATTACTATCAATCGAAACTTTTCTCTTCCATTAGGCTTCAGTACAAATATTACCCTCCATATGTTCTATTATGGCTAACTTACAACATAAACATATCTATAGCCACAATCATAAATGTACCATTTACAAAATAGCAACTCTTGAAAGAATTGGTTCATAAATATGTCTTTCTTGCTTTCAAGAAAATGTGTGTAGTTAGGATATTGTTTTGGCATATGCATGCATGAATTGACAAGCATGGAAAGGCAAAGAACACTACAAGGGAATGGGGGTATAGCGACGGTCCTTTTTCGATGTGAAATAGCGGTGAGGCCCCTCCAAGGAAAAAAAGCGGCAAAAACTCGAGCACTGCATTTCACCGCAAAGAGAGTGAAATAGAACGTGGCTTTGGGAGGGAGAGTGAGAGCAAGAGAGAGAGAAGGTGAGCTTCTCACCACCATCACTGCCACCATTCGCGAAGAAGAGAGGGAAGTGCACGAAGGAGAAAGAGGGGATGCCACGAAGAGCATACGAAGAATCCATCCTCGGGCCTTTGCCATAAATACATTGCCTCCTCTTAGTTTGTTCCTGTTCTTTATTCTCTTCTTTTGTTTGTTTTTCTTGAGCATAAGGTGCATTGAGGGAGAAAGATAGGAAATGGGAGAGGAAGAAGAAGAAAGGAAAAGGGGAGAGAGAGAGAGAGAGAGAGAGAGAGAGAGAGAGAGAGAGAGAGAGAGAGAGAGAGAGAGAGAGAGAGAGAGAATAAACATAATAGATAACAAAGAGAGAGAGAGAAAGGGAGGGAGAGAGGAGAACGAGTGAGAAAACAATGAGGGGATAGAGAGAAACAAAGAGAGGGGAAACAAGGAAAGAGAAAGAGAGAAAGAAAGAGAAGGGGAGAGAATATGTAATGAAGAGTGAAAAGATAGGTCGATAAAAGGGTGAAGTAAAGAGAAGAAGAATAGTGGAGAGAGCGAAAAAGAGAGAGAGAAAAACGGAAACAACGAGAGAATTAGAGAGAACAAAATTATAGAAAGAGAAAGGTAGAGGGGGAAGAGAGGCATGAGGAGGGGTGGGGAGAGAAAGCCTTTCAATGCCTTGTTTTATGAGTTTTTTATTTTTGATCTTTGATTTTGATTTTAGCGATATGCGTCGAGTGCGAATGGAAAGGTAAAGAGAGAAGAAGTGAGAGTGGGGAGGTAAGATGGGGGAGAGAAAGAAATATTTATAGAAATAGAGGGGGAGAGAGAAGTAAAGAAGAATGAAGGGAGGCAAATAAAAAGAGAAAAAGAGAATGAGAACAAAAACCTGTTGTTTGTCGTAACGTAGACAAAATGGAAACGATGATGGTCATGATGTCCAAGATTGCAAGGACTATCTTAATCAGTGTGTCCTGTGTCCTTGCTCTCAATGCAAGCTGGTGATCAAATGAAAGAGTCGTTTGTCTATAGAACACATTGTTGTAACACGCGCAATTGAGATGCAAATAGCGACACAAATACTGACACATACAGTGACGGTTTTATGGAGAGACTAATATCGATACATTTAGTGCCATGACGAGGATAAATTTTTTAATGAATATTTTCGTCGCTCTGAACGTCGATATGGGGCCTATATCTTGTAGTGGAAATCGTATGCACACTACTATGTGGTGATTATAAAAATATTTAAATGTCTTGAACTATAAATCATATCATTGCATAACATATGAAAATACAAAGCAATACGTCATATTTACATTGATTATGGTTCATTATGGTGAGGCTGCCCAAGATGTGGACATACATGTGAGCCTTGTCTTAAAAACTTGAGAGATTGAGAGAACAATTATAATTTTATTCTATGCATCTTTAGATGATAAGGGAGTGCCTTGATCCTACGACCGTGGGAGAACATCGATAGATATTGATGGGCCAACACAAAGTTGAAACTCCACTTGTGATTTTGAAATTTGTGTGTACCATTATTAGAGTTCAAAAATTATATTTGTGGCTTATGCTTAGCATAGGCTCGGGTAAGTTACTCATGAATATATGTGTACATCACGTACATTCAAAATAAGGTATTTTTAAAATACCATCTTTATACATTTTTAATATACAGAAGGGTGTAATACAAAGGGATTATTTACAGATTGAATAAAAAAGGGTTATGTTTTATTCACGAATAATTCATAGATAAGGATATTTATAAATAGGCCTTGAACACACGTGATGTAGAAGATATACATATAGTAACTTTCCTGAGAGCATAGGCTAGTGTCAAATGTAGGTGTAGACATATATGTACACTAGGTGGAAGCATGAGATGGACTAGACATAGTTTGGCTAGGTGGAAGCATGAGATGGACTAGACATAGTTTGGCTAGATTTTATAGATGCATTAGGTGTAGCCATAGACCTACATAGGTGAGAGCATAAATCAAACATATGTATAATACTTATAGGTCTAGGTATAGGTGTGGGCATCATGTAGCATTACTACAACATATAGACCTAGTACCAACATTTAGATTGACAAAATTATTCATGGAAAAAAATTACATTGTCATTACAGAGTCAAAGTAAATTTGTGACACAAATATCAAAGGTTATAGAGGGAACAAATTTTGGGTGGTGAGGCATGCACCTCACTTGCAGCTATATAGATTGAATCTCTTACATAATTCATTTAACAATGTAGCATACATCTAATGTCCAAAAATTCAATATCATGATTCACCAAAAAGAAGGAATCCATTGATTACAAAAGCTGGATACAATCAAGTTGAGAACTTATTGCTCAAGGAGCTTTTTCATCATTTGCTTAAGCTCGATAAGAAGACTTCAAGATTTCATCGTAGTCACACCTTGAGGTATGCATCAGTCCCATTGATCTTCTAACTTGTTCGAGCATTTTTGAGGGAGTTTTTGGGCATTTGTAGGAGTCACATTGTGCCTCACTCCATCAGCCACATCAGTAAAAGTGCCCCCAAGATAGCTAGTGTGATTTACACTACATAACTTGGCTGTCCTAACTACCTCCATCTTCTTACAAACTCTATCTACACTAAATACGTGGAAAAAAGCTCTCCTTAGGTAGGGTAAATATTTCTAATACAACTACGAAAGGGACTACATATAGCAATAAAGCAAAAACATAATATGAAAGGTTAATAGACTATATCATCAATGTGTTGTATGATAAGCAACATTGAAAGTTTCACTATGAGGTTCTAAGTGCTAATGGGTGATCCTAAAATTAGTGTGAAGTAATATATCCTCATCAAAATTGGCTTGAGAATTGAGAAAGAGTAGGGTGGCATCCTATGGTGAACCTCCATATTTTATAGCCCCTATTCAACTTGCATGAACTGAGAGAAGGAGCTAGGGTGATTTCAGGGAGATGTTATCCATGTCAAGGTTGCTTGTGTGTTTAGAGGGAGTAACTTGCTTTGAAGAGGGTCTTGTTGTAATCCACATATTGGTAAATATTGTGGTGAGGCTGCCAAGTTGACAATCAAGATGCTTAAGGAGCTAGAGCTATGTGAGAGAGATAAGCTTTGCATTCCATGTCTCTATGGAGGTTAGGAGGGTCATCTTCTGTAGTGAGCCAAGCAATATACATGGATTGCTGATTATATCATGAGGCCTAGAATAATTGTTGTAGTTTATGATGGAGTGACAAGTTGTCTCTATACCTAGCTAGTGTGTTTTCTAGGATAATGGGATGCCACAGAGTTACTCTTAACATATGATCTGAAGAGAAAATGTGATTTTGCATAATGAATGTGATCGATGAGAGACTTGAATGGATCTAGGCATTTGTGCTACCACAAGCATGACCATTTTCTCTTTGACTTCCTTGATTTGGGAATCGTACATTGGCTAGTTGTGGGATTGTTGTATGTGAAGAGGTGGTGAAGCATATGTGCTATGACTTTCAAATCCTCATGTTGTACAACAGGCAAGAGCACCCCCTTTTGGGTTATATCTTCGCCTTTCCATTATTGGGGTACTCCTATTAGCCTTTTTACCTTCACATGTTTTCCCAATTTTCTTTTTATGCCTAAAGTTTTTTCTACTATTTTCATAGCAAGTTCGATGACAGTCTCTTGGGTCTACCAATGGTCTCCATTCTTTATGTTAAATTTCAACTTGAAGGCTTTATTTTCTAAGTGGTAGTAGTAGATGTTGGCTTCACATGAAAATGGATGGGGTTGCATGAGGCTCTAACATAGGTACCCAATTTATATTTTGCTATCAATTCCCAAAGTGACTGGCGATGTGTTATTAGGTTGTCCAAACGACTTGTACTCTGAAATTGAATATATTCCACTTTGTACATGCTCACTTTAATGCCAATGTTGGTCTACTATAGGACCAATAATATATTCTTATATTTGTTAAGAGAGTCTTTGATGAGGATGGGCTTGTTCCCAATTCTAGGCTATTCTAATTCCTACAAAGCCATGGAAATACTCATGAGTTACTCCATAAAATCTCAAGTTATGCTTCTGTATTTATATGAAAAATAATGTTGCACCAATATTTTATACCTACATATCATTGCGCAATTAAAAGTCTTAACTTATCCATCTCTTATCATCTTATTACAATAACTATTAGTAGTTTGGCAGCCTTGGTTGGTTGGTTTTCATAAGTTTCTTGTTGGTCATTTGTCAGCAAATTGAGTCAAGCTTCCTAGCTTGGGAGAGAAGGTAGCATGTGAGGTAGAAATTTTCTAAGTTTTTTATTTTTATAATGTTATTTTTATATATATTAGAATGAATGGTTTTTATTTATGTGTAATAAGAGAAGGGTCTAGAATCCACCAATAGTAGAAATTCGGATTGCACTCTAGTTTGGCCAGAGAGTTCAAGTAGGTAGGCCACACAACTAGCTTGTAAAGGAATGATGTGAGGTGTCTCTAAATTGATCGCTTTTTACGTGTTCTCTATTTAATAAATTTATGTCAATAAATTAATGACCCACTTTTCTTTAAGTGTTGATGATGATCTAGCATGGCCATGAGACCATTTAGAGACCAATATTCCCAGTGCATCACTTAATGGGGTGATCAAACCACTGTGACAAGGATATCTGGTACATGTAGTACAAGTTATGAAGGGGGAAAGAAGTGTCTGCCAAGTATAAGTGTTATAAAATCGGAGATACACGCTCGAATTTCTTATATACTTAAAATGTATATGGTGAATATTATGTTGGCACAGAGGGAGAATAAATGAGAGAAAAGAAAGATGTAGAGAGAGAGGTAGAGAAATTGGAAACACACCAGGGACTGGAAGATGGGCCAGTCCCCCCCCCTTGTGGAGTTATATTATTGACAAGGAGCAAGCTCCTCCGTTACACATAAGCCAGTTCTTACTTATAGATCTTGGAAACAAGATCATGGTTCCTTGCACGGTATACAACCAGCTAATACTTGCACAACTTGGAAGTTGGCACCTTTTAATCCTTCTTGAGTCTCCTTCTCTCCTATACAATATGTGTAGGGCTCTCCTCTTAGCGCTTGATTTCAGCAGAGCTTCCGCAACACTTGCACCTTCTCTTCTCCTCTTGGAACTTGATTTCAATAGGGGGAACTTGATTTTAGCAGGGCTTCCGCAGCACTTGCACCTTCTCTTCTCCTCTTGGATACATGCAAAGTGATGCTTCCTTCACCCCTCTCACACACCCAAAGAGAGCCTCCTCTTTTATAGGCTTTCAAGAGCTTCTCTTCTTGGAGAGAGAGTCGAGTTGTTCTTCATGCAAGATGTGGTTGTTCCACTCTACAGCACTAATTTCGAGATATCTCCTTGTGTATTGTTTGGATGAAAAAACGTCCAACACAAAAGTTGTAGATCTCATTGTTTCTGATAACTCACGTGTCTCATTTTTTAGAGATCGTTTTTCTATTGCGAGATATTTTAAAAGTGGATTTAAAAAGAAAACAAATTTTTTAACTGTACTCTTAACTTGTGGTCCATGCAACCACTTTGAGTCATAGATAAGGAGAGTTCAGATTGCCTTGGGCCTCAACCTTAAGATTGAATTCCACACAAAAGCTTGTGTCATTTTAGACCTTAGAAAGAGAAAATCACTTCTCTGCTCACTTCCAGAGGATCACGTCTCTCATCTTTCTTAGTGAGAGAATTCCCTCTCTCGTCTTTCTTAATAAAAGAAAAAACCTTAAACCTTGACTTTTAGGGGAGAGGATGACCCCAAATGAATGAATGCTCATTACACACAAGTAAAACATTCCCAGGCGTCCTTGGATGCACACATAAATACATAACACAATGCTAATGCACTTCCTCTTCTTAGAACTCAATCCATCTTCATTTGTGTATAACTCCTTGGTTCTTGTGTACACTCTTACACTTGGCAGACACTTCTTTCCCCCTTCATAACTTGTACTATTGCTTGTACCAAATATCCCGTCACAGTGCTTTGATCACCCCATTAAGTGATACACTAGGAATATTGGTCTCTAAATGGTCTCATGGCCATGCTAGATCATCATCAACACTTAAACAAAAGTGAGTCATTAATTTATTGACATGAATTTATTAAATGGATAATGCGTAATAAGGAATCAATTTAGTGACATCCCTCTGGCTTCTAAACATTTGACCTCAACTGTAGAGGGGATACATAGTCCTTAAGAAGATCTAGAAAGTCTTGTAGTTCTCTCTCAGTCATAAACTGAGCGTCCAATGGGGGATAATTCTTAACTTAACCAGATACTTCTGTAATACCTTAAACACCATATTGGGGAACACTATACCTCTAAATCAAGCACTCTATAGCTCAATAGATTCAATTTTTCAAGTGCTTTCCAATGATAGGTCACACCATATGGTTTTGAGAAACTTACGATCATGTTATCCGCGTGCCACATTTTTAGTATTCAAAAAATGGGAATTGGGAGATTCCCAAACTCACCTATATTGTATTCTTACTTGATAGAGTATTGTCCTGATGGTATAGAATTCTTTCAGGCACAAGAAACTCTTCTGTTTCTTCTATGTCAGGTAAATCTTCCTTGATTGGTTCCATTGGAGGTTCTCCAATACAGGGACCTAGTAGCAAACTTATATGGAAAGCATTATGAATGTTCCAATGTCTTGGTAGATCCAAACAAAAAGTCACATCGTTTATCTTTTCTGTGATCTTGAAAGGGCCATAATAGCGATTAGAAAGCTTAATCACTTTACCCTTTTGACCTTTCTACTGCTTCAAGCGAGTCTTCTCAAACTTAAGAAGAACATGCTGTCCCAACTTGAGATCTAACTTACGATGATGCTTCGTGTTTATGCTTCTCTTGTGGCCTTTGGATAGTAGCTTTTACTTGAGTGAAAGTTGTATCAATGTCTCTAACAAACTCATCTGATGCAAAGATCTTATCCTTTGTAAGAAGAATGGGTGATAAATGAGGCTTACCATAGATGATCTCAAAGGGTGCCTTACCAGTACTAGAGTGCACCGTATTATTGTATGCAAACTCTACTAAAGGCAAACACTCTTTCCATTCTCTTTGATTATCAGAGACATAGGATTTCAAAAGGTCCAAAACAATAGAATTAGAACTTTCACTCTGTCCATCCATTTGAGGATGATAAGAGGATGAAAACTTTAACTTTGTCCCGAGGTTCTCGAATAGAGCTTGCCAAAAGAGGCTCGTCATGCGGGGATCTCGATCACTTATAATGGACTTAGGCATGCCATCATGCTTGAAAATATGAGCAATGAATATCCTAGCCATATGATTGGATTTGATTGTCTTACGCACAGGTATAAATTGAGCTTGCTTACTGAATCTATCAATGATAGTCCAGATTGCATCATTGCCTGCTTATGTGCGAGGAAGCTCCATGATAAAGTCCATGGCTATACTTTCCCAAGGCTCATTGGGAATAGGTAATGGCTTCAGTAGACGAGGTGGCTTATGCCTGTCATACTTTACTTTTTGGCATATCTTGCAATCGTGGACATATCTTTCAATGTCAGCTCTAAGAGTGGGCCAAAAGAAATATCTTTCCAATGCTTGAGTGGTGGGTAGAATACCCCTATGTCCAGCATATGGAGATGCATGTGCTTCATCCATTACCTTGTGTCACAATGGTAATGCTACACAAATTGCTTGATGATGATACAAATAACCATCTTGAATCGAGTAAGGTGTAATCGACTCACCTGAGTTAAGCTGATCCCATATGGTTGAGAAGTCAGAATCAATTGCATACATTTTGGGTAAATCCATTAACTCGTTATGGTAAATAGTTGTGATTGCATTCACTCGAGGTCGCTGTGATAGAGCATCTGCTACCACATTCTTAGTTCCAAATGTGAGAAGGATTTGAAAATGAAACATAGATAAGAAATTTTCCCAACGCATCTCTTTCTCTAAGAGCTTCTTCTGAGTGAGGAAGTATCTTAGACTTTGGTGATCTGTTTTAATAACAAAATCTGCACCAAGTAAACAGTGTTTCCATACTTGAAGAGCATGTACTACCGCCATAAGCTCTTTCTCATATACTGGAGCATGTAGCTCATGGTCCTTGAGGTGTCGGCTCTCAAATGCTACTGCATGATGCTCTTGGTTAAGCACAGCTCCAATGCAATCCCCAGAAGCACCGCAGTGAAATTCAAAAGGTTTTTGAAGATCCAGAACTATGAGAACTGGTTCTTGAGTCACAAGAAACTTAATTCTTTCAAAGGCTTGTAGTTGCCTTGATCCCAAGCAAAAAGGCTTTCGCTTCTGAGTAAGGTCATGTAGAGGACATGCAACATACGCAAAACCTCGTATGAACCTCCTATAGTATGAACATATGCCCAAGAAACTTCTAACTTCATGTACAGAAGTAGGTGTAGGCCATTCAACAATGGCTCGAATCTTCTCATGATCCATTCTCATACATGTAATCCGTATAATCTGGTTAGCCTTGTTTGAATACTCTTCGCCTGAAATCTTCAAGTTTGAATTCCTCCACTTGCAGTACTTGTGTGAGGGATAAACTAGTGCAATGGGCTTCCTATACAAGCTGTAAATTACCAGGAGGAGGGAAAAGTTTTTCTTGAGTTGATTGGTTGCATCCTTTTGGAATATTCAATAATGAGGTAGGATCATGTCTCTTTTGTCCCAGTATCTCCCTTTGCATCCAGCTTTTTTTCTTAGTGGATATATACATGTGGCAAGAGGTTTTTGCTCTATGAAAATATAGATGAAATGCATTTCTAAAATAAATTGTTCAACCTATAAGGATATGAATGGATTGATCAATTAAAAGAAAATCGAAAAATGAGGGTTGACTGAGGGTCTTGGCACTGCAAATCAGTGGCTTACTACTTGAAATACTTATCCTTTATACTTTATTCAGTGATACAAGAGAGTCAAATGATCAAATTAGGGTTATGTATTGAGGCAAGGAGCTGCCTCTCTCTCCCTCCCTTCCTCTCTCTCTTCTTCTCTCTCTCTCTCTCTCTCTCCCCCTCCCTCTCTCTACATCCCTTTCTGTCCCCCTCTCTCCCTTCCCCTCCCTCTTTTTCTCTCTCCCACTCCTCTCTCTCTCTCTCTCTCTCTCTCTACATATTTTCTTCTTTTCTTTTATCTCTCCTCCCTCCCTCCCTCCCTCCCTCCCTCCCTCCCTTCCTCTATTTCTCCCTTTTTCTCATTTTTCTTTATCACTATCGCTCTTCTCTTTCTCTTTTTTCTTTCTCTCTATTTTTTAATTCTCTCTCTTCCCCTCTCCTCTTATTCTCTGTATTTATTTCTTTCTCTTTCTCTCTCTATTTATTTTTTTATCTACCTCCCTAGCCTCTCTCTACTTCTCTCTCCCTCCCCTCTCTATTTTTTCATCCTTCTCTTTATTTTCCTCCTTTTTTCTCTCCCCCTATTTCTCTCTCTCCATCCCTCTCTATTTTTACCCTAGGAAGGAAAAAAGAGGTGGTACAATAAA
This sequence comes from Lygodium microphyllum, assembly GCF_053477565.2. Classification (NCBI taxonomy): domain Eukaryota; kingdom Viridiplantae; phylum Streptophyta; class Polypodiopsida; order Schizaeales; family Lygodiaceae; genus Lygodium; species Lygodium microphyllum. Next base: position 43,565,805 of record NC_141139.1, on the reverse strand, counting down.
TGTGCCATAACCAAGGATGTACTACATGGGTATAGTGAGATATATTCTAGAGTGATGGAGGCTTTGAAAAAGAGATGGTTTATGGGTGCATATAGGTCATTAAGAAACTTATCTCTAGAATCAAGATGGAGTACAATTACTAGATTGTGTTGTCATTCCCATTGCTTTGATTATTATAAGTCCGCGACTCAAGGGTTCACTATGTGTATCCTTATCTTTCATTCTTTCTTAAATAAAATACAATCCTTTTCTATTCAATTTGTAAACAACTCCTTTATATTATATCCTTTTGTATGTAAAAAATATATATATAAATGATATTGTAAAAATACATTGTGTTGAACCCAGGCGATGCATACATATGTTCATGACTAACCTCCCCAAAAAGGACTATAATTAAGTCAAATTTTCATGTATAGAATCCACATTATGGTTGCAACTTGAAGCAACCGATTCAACACGAGAGCTCAATATTTAGTGGGAAAAGGGATGATAACATGACACTTTTTTTAATGATGATAGCACAACTTTAGATCATCACTCAAAAAGTAAGGTTCTCATTAAGACTGCAATTTAGGGTAAATCAAGAAATTTGTTTTATCAAAGGAAGCATGGGAAATAGTGAGCTAAATTTTGTCTTGATCAATGTTTTTTGTCTTACAGAAGCATGGCATTGAATATACGGGGCCTCTTTTGGTCTAAAACTACTATTCTTCTATCTTGTAATTTCTCTTTTTGATTCCCTACTACAAATTGAGGCTTATCACAAAAGCCCTCAACATATTTGGTGAGACAGACGTAAAAAGCCACATCAAGATTGCAAGATGGAAGATTCTTTGGGCTTTACAAGAATTTCTGAGTCTATGAATGATATGAGGCAACTTTTGCAATGCTTTAACATGTATATGTAGCAACAGTAACAACAACATCAGTAGGAATTGCAATGATAACATCAGTAGGAATTGCAATGCTTTAACATACTTGATGATGTTCTTTAGTATGACTCTGAAAGGACGAGCTTTAGTATGGTATCACAGCCTAGAGACTAGAACCATAACTTTGATTGACTTCTTCTTTGTGGCATTTTGAAGAGAGTTTGCCCTTGAAAGGGAAGGTCAATAGGCATTGTTCGGCTACATCTTCTCAATGTAACACATCAAGAACATCATGAGAATATTCGTGGGTATGCCAAGAAACTGAAGGAAGTATTCCATAACTTGCAAACCTACATTCCTATTCTAACTGTTGCTGCTACTCAATTGCAATACTTTTTGAATGGGATGGACTTTAACATTCAAGTGTAGCTGAGCGGTGTTGCTCTTGCTAATATTGATACGGTTATTACAAGATTAGAGGAGGTAGAATCATGATTACAAGTGGCTTATACCTCTATGGCAAACTGGAATCTGAGTCTAGGTGTTGGAAATACTTTGGTACTGATGAATGGAGGTCAAGTGATATCCATGAGTACTCCTAATGGGAGACAAAGCATGATTCAAAATGTGCCCATATTGTTGCCTCCTCCCAGTGTGACCATGCCTATGGCTAGTCAGATGATGGCTCTACCAAATGTTGAAAGCCAAGTGATAACTCCTACCATTGTTCCACGAAATTAGCATCCAATTCCTAATCAAGTGGTTAGGCCGATGGAACGACAAGTAGATAATTGTAGCTATTAGTCAAGTATCTCAAATATCCTTGGTGAAGTTAAGGATATGATGAAGCACTATACTCACATGATCACTGAACAATATAGATAAATAGCTATTAATGTCAATTTCCTTAAGAAGCAGAAACAGTTGATAGGGAGTCGACACCCTGAAGAGGGTGTCCCCTCAGTTTCTTGTTTATAGTGGTAGTAGTAGTAGTGGTGGTAGTAGTAGTAGTAGTAGTAGTTCTTTAATTTTTTATTTTCTTATTTGTAGTAGTAGTAGTTCTTTAATTTATTCTTTTCTTGTAGTAGTAGTAGTAGTAGTAGCAGCAGCAGTAGCAGTAGCAGTAGGAGTAGCAGTAGCAGCAGCAGTAGTAGTAGTAGTTGTTGTTGTTATTGTTATTTTATTTCTTCTTTCTTTTTGTTGTTGTGGTAGTCGTGGTAGTAGTAGTTGTGGTAGTGGTAGTGGTAGTGGTAGTGGTAGTGGTAGTGGTTGTTGTTGTTGTTGTTGTTTTATTTCTTCTTTCTTTTTGTTGTAGTGGTAGTGGTAGTGGTAGTGGTAGTGGTAGTGGTAGTGGTAGTTGTTGTTGTTGTTGTTGTTGAATTTCTTCTTTTCTTGTTTGTTGTTGTTGTGGTAGTTTTTGTTTAATTTTTTATTTTCTTGTTTGTTGTTGTTGTGGTAGTTGTAGTCATCGTAGTCATGGTGGTGGTAGTGGTAGTGGTAGTGGTAGTGGTAGTGGTAGAAGGAGGAGAGAGAGAGAGAGAGAGAGAGAGAGGGAGGGACGGACGGACGGACGGAGGGAGGGAGGGAGAGAGAGAGAGAGACACAGAGAGAGAGAGAGAGAGAGAGAGAGAGAGAGAGAGAGAGATGTTTTGTTAAAGGAAATGAGAGAGGGAGAGGAAGAGAAAAAGAAAGAAGGAATGAGAGAGAGGGAATAAATATACAACATAATAAATAAAGAGATAAAGAGAGAGAGAGATGGAGGGAGAGAAGAGAATGAATGGATTAAAAACAAAGAGAGGGTAAGATCTTTTTCTTTTTCTTCTTTTCTTGTTTGTAGTAGTAGTAGTGGTGGTGGTTGTGGTGGTGGTGGTGGTGGTGGCGAGGTCCGGTGAGGTCTAGTGCAATACCACGAGATGGGAAACACTCTGACATACGTTAATTTGTGGGTGGGTGGAGACTCTACATACGTTAATTTTGTTGAGTTACAAGAGAAGAAATGCCTTCTCAAACAATTTAAGAAAGAAAAAAAGAATGATAACAAAAATAATTTTTTTGTCGTAACGTCTATAGAATACGTACAATGCTTCGGCGAGTTTCAATCAAAGATCATTGATCACGCAATCTCAGATTTTGAGCTAACGGTAAGAAAAGTGTATATCAATCATGCATTGTATTTGCAAACTAATTGAATATCATATACAAAAACATTGGGTGCGGCTGGCAAATTTTCTATCCAGGGAGGTGACATCTCGTCCCAAGGAGGATGTAGTGCAGCCGCGATAATCAACCAAGGAGTCCTTTGTGTGTGCTTAGTGTATAACACCAATATGTTTAGGGACTCCCTCTAAGAAGTGTGGAGAAGGATATCCATTGAACAACAAAATCCTACAAATGCAAAAGTTTTGTATTCAAGGTTAGGGTACTATATCCCTTAGACGCTCATGGTTGCAAGGCCATGTGGGGTTGTTTGAGATGAGTAGTAGTGGCTGGGTTGGTGCCATAGAGCCAATGTAGGGCCCGTTTTAGGTCCCAATAGGTGGTGCATTTACTAGGAGTTGCTAATAAGTGGCGGTCCCTGAATCTCAGTCAATAGGGACCAATTTATTAGTAATGCCAAAAGGCAGTGAGATAGATTCAAAATACCATCAAGTCAAAATTCAAAATCAAGAAAGAGCTAAATGAGCTAGATGAGAGGCCGAGATTACTAGAATATATTCTCCTCAAAATAGTGTTCTTATATTCCTACAAGGAAGGGGTCAGTAATCCTAGCCCTACGCATAGTCCATTAGGAGAAGGAAGTTCTAGTACTTCTCCTCTTCCAATTACTCAGGCCACTTTGAGTGGAGTAATAGTTCCCATCATTCAAACTTCTTCAAAAAATCCAATTCCCACTATGGCACAACCCATTGCAATCCTCGGAGAGGAACACTAGACTTGCCAGTCGCCTTAGGATTTTCTCTACCCATCTTTAATGGATTAGCAAAGGAATCTGCAGAACTTCATATCAATGAATTCCAAAAGTTAATGTTTAACTGTCGAATTCAAGATGAAGGATACTTGATGATGTTCTTTAGTATGACTCTGAAAGGACGAGCTTCAGTATGGTATCATAGCCTAGAGACTAGAACCATAACTTTGATTGACTTCTCCTTTGTGGCATTTTGAAGAGAGTTTGCCCTTGAAAGGGAAGGTCAGTAGGCATTGTCCAGCTACATATTCTCAATGTAACACATCAAGAACATCATGAGAATATTCGTGGGTATGCCAAGAAACTGAAGGAAGTATTCCGTAAGTTGCAAACCTGCATTCCTATTCTAGCTGTTGCTGCTACTCAATTGCAATACTTTTTGAATGGGATGGACTTTAACATTCAAGTGTAGCTGAGCGGTGTTGCTCTTGCTAATATTGATACGGTTATTACAAGATTAGAGGAGGTAGAATCATGATTACAAGTGGCTTATACCTCTATGGCAAACTGGAATCTGAGTCTAGGTGTTGGAAATACTTTGGTACTGATGAATGGAGGTCAAGTGATATCCATGAGTACTCCTAATGGGAGACAAAGCATGATTAGAGGTCCACCTTCCATATCTGGATTAAGGACTTGCGTTCCCTTATCATCTTGCTTGGGATTTCTCTCGACAAGTTTTACCTTTTTTTTATCGGCTTCTTTACCCTTTTGACCTCTTGTAATGATGCGCAGATTAGAAGCTTCAATGCCATGACACAAATAGCTTCTATAAGACTAACTCCATTGCCACTAGGTAGCTACTCTACCATAGCTTTCCCTATTTTCAGTATTTGAATCTGTCCCTCATCTTGATGGAGATTATTTCCTTTTGCTCGATGGTTAACCTGACCTGGATATTTACTTCCTTGTGATAGAGAGAGCTAATCTTGCACCAATAGGTACTAGCTAAGTAGTTGGACTTCTCGCATATGTCACATTTAATGTTTGGACAATTCCTAGGGAAATGTTGGCCGCCACACCATTTACAGATATCTATCAAGTAACTTTGAATGAGCCAATAGAGGCTCAAGAGAGGATAAGAGACACAGACATAATTGTGCTAGACCTTGGTATGATAAATAATGCATGGCCAATTAAATTAGGGTCAATGCTCAGTTTGGAAGAAAGAAAGGACTATATGTTCTTGATTTAGAAATTTCATGACATCTTTGCTTAGACTTATAATGGAAGTTGAGAGGCATTTACTACAAGGATACATGAGTATAGCGATAGCCATTTTCAATGCAAATTAGCGGCGTTGCTATTTGCATCGCAAATGCGACGCAAATAGTGACAGTACTCATTCGAAAAAAAAGGGCCAAAACGTGAGCACGTCATTTTGCGTGAACGAACAAAAGAGAGAGTGAAAGGGAGAGACCATGCCTATGGCTAGTCAGATGATGGCTCTACCAAATGTTGAAAGCCAAATGATAACTCCTACCATTGTTCCACGAAATTAGCATCCAATTCCTAATCAAGTGGATAGGTCAATGGAACGACAAGTAGATCATTGTAGCTATTAGTCAAGTATCTCAAATATCCTTGGTGAAGTTAAGGATATGATGAAGCACTATACTGACATGATCACTGAACAATATAGATAAATAGCTATTGATGTCAATTTCCTTAAGAAGCAGCAACAGTTGATAGGGAGTCGACACCCTGAAGAGGGTGTCCCCTCAAGATTTAGCTGTAAATGGTGTGGCGGCCAACATTTCCCTAGGAGTTGTCCAAACATTAAATGTGACATATGCGGGAAGTCCAACTACTTAGCTAGTACCTATTGGTGCAAGATTAGCTCTCTCTATCACAAGGAAGTAAACATCCAGGTCAGGTTCACCATCGAGCAAAAGGAAATAATCTCCATCAAGATGAGGGACAGATTCAAATACTGCAAATAGGGAAAGCTATGGTAGAGTAGCTACCTAGTGGCAGTGGAGTTAGTCTTATAGAAGCTATTTGTGTCATGGCATTGAAGCTTCTAATCTGTGCGTCATTACGAGAGGTCAAAAGGGTAAAGAAGCCGATAAAAAAAAGGTAAAACTTGTCGAGAGAAATCCCAAGCAAGATGATAAGGGAACGCAAGTCCTTAATCCAGATATGGAAGGTGGACCTCTAAAAGTTGTTGATGGTAAAGTCGACCCCAATAAGAATAAAGAATTGCCAAAAAAAAAGAAGGTGAAAGCCAAGAAAGAAACACCAAAGGCTATTCAAAGACCAACGGAGAGAATGGTTTGGTGAGAAAATCAAGCTCTTGCTAGCTATCATGAATTTAGTTTAGCAAGTTCTCTTTGCAAATTTAAGCCAGATGTTAACCTCTTGCAGTTAATTAAGTTGTCTCCAAAAGAGTTTAAGCAGATTCTATGCATTGGGTATATCATTGAGCCCTTGGGAATAGCACAAGTAGGAGATGATTGATTAGAGCATGTTGAAAAGCATTGTCCAAGGGTAGTAGCATACCCTGATGGAATACTACTGGATCATGCCATTGTAGACACGGGATCCTCCATCAACATTATGAGTTTGGAATTGATGGAGATGCTAGGGTTAGAGATAAAAAATATGCCTCCATGATTCTCCGAATAACTAATGAGAGTTTAAGGCAACCTGAAGATTGCATTACTAAAGCCCATGCAACTGTCGCTAATGTGGAACGCGTTTTGGACTTTAGGGTCATTAGCTTTGTAAGACGGCCTAGTTATCAAGTACTACTAGGTAGGCCATGGATCTTACAAGCCGACTGTCAAGTTGATATATCCACTGGTCGGTTGATCTTTGGTAGAGATGTTAGACATGTAGTAGTAGATGCCTATCTCAAATCTACTCAAAGTGAGAGAGTTCCTTTATCCTTGTCAAAGTTAGATACATTAGATGCTCCATCTGCTAATGAGTCGTCATCAAGCGATGAATCCAATGAGGGGTTCAATGCAGTGGATATCTATCAAGTAACTTTGAATGAGCCAATAGAGGCTCAAGAGAGGATAAGAGACACAGACATAATTGCGCTAGACCTTGGTATGATAAATAATGCATGGCCAATTAAATTAGGGTCAATGCTCAGTTTGGAAGAAAGAAAGGACTATATGTTCTTGATTTAGAAATTTCACGACATCTTTGCTTGGACTTATAATGGAAGTTGAGAGGCATTTACTACAAGGATACATGAGTATAGTGATAGCCATTTTCGATGCAAATTAGCAACGTCGCTATTTGATGCAAATAGTGACGGTACTCATGCGGAAAAAAACGGGCCGAAACGTGAGCGCGTCATTTTGCATAAATGAACAAAAGAGAGAGTGAAAGGGAGAGCGAATTGCATCTTGCGTTTGAGAGGGAGAGGGAGAGAAAGAGAGAAAGAGGGAGAAGGATAGCTTCTCACCGCCGCCGCCACCATTTGCGAAGAACAGGAGGAAGTGTACGGAGGGTAAAGAGGAGCCACCGTTGCAAAGAGGAGTCGTCGAATCCATCCTCAGGTCTTTGCGGTGAGTGCATTGTTTCGTCTTGCTTTGTTTTTATTTTTTCTTTGTTTCTTTTGCTTATTTTTGTTAAAAATCATGTGTATTGAGAGAGAAAGAGAGGAAATGAGAGAGGGAGAGAAAGAGAGAAAAAGAAAGAAGGAACGAGAGAGAGAGGAAAAAACATTAAATATAATAGAGAAAGATAGAAAGAGAGAGAGAGGGAGTGACAGAGGAGAGTGAATGAATAAAAAACAAAGAGAGGGTAAGATCATGTTCTTTAATTTTTTATTTTCTTGTTTGTAGTAGCAATAGTAGTAGTAGTAGTTCTTTAATTTCTTCTTTTCTTGTTTATAGTGATAGTAGTAGTAGTGGTGGTAGTAGTCGTAGTTCTTTAATTTTTTATTTTCTTATTTATAGTAGTAGTAGTTCTTTAATTTATTCTTTTCTTGTAGTAGTAGTAGTAGTAGTAGCAGCAGTAGTAGCAGTAGCAGTAGGAGTAGCAGTAGCAGTAGCAGTAGTAGTAGTAGTAGTTGTTGTTGTTATTGTTATTTTATTTCTTCTTTCTTTTTGTTGTTGTGGTAGTCGTAGTAGTAGTAGTTGTGGTAGTGGTAGTGGTAGTGATAGTGGTAGTGGTAGTGGTAGTGGTAGTGGTAGTGGTAGTGGTTGTTGTTGTTGTTGTTTTATTTCTTCTTTCTTTTTGTTGTAGTGGTAGTGGTAGTGGTAGTAGTTGTTGTTGTTGTTGTTGTTGAATTTCTTCTTTTCTTGTTTGTTGTTGTTGTGGTAGTTTTTGTTTAATTTTTTCTTTTCTTATTTGTTGTTGTTGTGGTAGTCGTAGTCATCGTAGTCATGGTGGTGGTAGTGGTAGTGGTAGTGGTAGAAGGAGGAGAGAGAGAGAGAGAGAGAGAGAGAGAGATGTTTTCTTAAAGGAAATGAGAGAGGGAGAGGAAGAGAAAAAGAAAGAATGAATGAGAGAGAGGGAATAAATATACAACAAATGAAGAGAGAAAGAGAGAGAGATGGAGGGAGAGAAGAGAATGAATGGATTAAAAAAAAAGAGAGGGTAAGATCTTTTTCTTTCTCTTCTTTTCTTATTTGTAGTAGTAGTAGTGGTGGTGGTGGTGGTGGCGAGGTCCGGTGAGGTCTAGTGCAATACCACGAGATGGAAAACACTCTGATATACGTTAATTTGTGGGTGGGTGGAGACTTTACATACGTTAATTTTGTTGAGTTACAAGAGAAGAAATACCTTCTCAAACACAACAGTAGTAGTAGTTGTTGTTGTTGTTGTTGTTGTTGTTCTTGTTATTTTATTTCTTCTTTCTTTTTGTTGTTGTGGTAGTCGTAGTAGTAGTTGTTGTTGTGGTAGTGGTAGTGGTAGTGGTAGTAGTAGTTGTTGTTGTTGTTTTATTTCTTCTTTCTTTTTGTGGTAGTGGTAGTGGTAGTGGTAGTGGTAGTGGTAGTGGTAGTTGTTGTTGTTGTTGTTGTTGTTGAATTTCTTCTTTTCTTGTTTGTTGTTGTTGTGGTAGTTGTTGTTGAATTTCTTCTTTTCTTGTTTGTTGTTGTTGTGGTAGTTGTTGATATTTTTTTCTTTTCTTGTTTGTTGTTGTTGTGGTAGTCGTAGTCATCGTAGTCGTGGTAGTGGTAGTGGTAGTGGTAGTGGTAGTGGTAGTGGTAGTGGTAGTGGTAGAAGGAGGAGAGAGAGAGAGAGAGGGAGGGAAGGAGGGAGGGAGGGAGGGAGAGAGGGAGAGAGAGAGAGAGAGATATATATATTTTGTTAAAGGAAATGAGAGAGGGAGAGGAAGAGAAAAAGAAAGAAGGAAATGAGAGACAGGGAATAAATATACAACATAATAAATAAAGAGAGAAAGAGAGAGAGATGGAGGGAGAGAAGAGAATGAATGGATTAAAAACAAAGAGAGTGTAAGATCGTTTTCTTTTTCTTCTTTTCTTGTTTGTAGTAGTAGTAGTGGTGGTCGTGGTGGTGGTGGTGGTGGTGGTAGTGGTGGTGGTGGTGGTGGTGGTGGTGGTGAGGTCCGATGAGGTCTAGTGAAATACCACGAGACGGGAAACACTCTGACATACGTTAATTTGTGGGTGGGTGGAGACTTTACATACGTTAATTTTGTTGAGTTACAAGAGAAGAAATACCTTCTCAAACAATTTAAGAAAGAAAAAAAGAATGATAACAAAAACAATTTTTTTGTCGTAACGTCTATAGAATACGTACAATGCTTCGGCGAGTTTCAATCAAAGATCATTGATCACGCAATCTCAAATTTTGAGCAAACGGTAAGAAAAGTGTATATCAATCATGCATTGTATTTGCAAACTAATTGAATATCATATACAAAAACATTGTGTGCGGCTGGCAAATTTTCTATCTAGGGAGGTGACATCGTGTCCCAAGGAGGAGTTCACCCTTTGCGGCCATATGGGATTCAGTGAAATTTCTTAGAAGTATTGAATGTATGGGGTTCAGTGAAGCCCATATGGGGTAAGTGGGAGTGAGGAGTCTACTACTTAACAAAGGGTATCTTAGTAATTTGTTGACAATACTATATTGTCTTTATGCTTATTTTAATTAGAAATCCTTGTAATAACATATTATGAAATGTCCATTTACATACACTATAGCTAAGGTGGTTTAACCTTACAAAAGTTTTCAAAACACATCATATATCTCTCTCTAGTGCTTTACTTACCTATCTCTCTCGAAAGAAGACAAAAGCATGAATCTTTGACTAAGACAACTTGTTGTAGGTCCAACAACTAATTGCAAGGTAGCACACATAAGTCTAGAGATCTGCATGAACCTTCTAGGCTCTCATGATATGAAAACACTATGTTAGAGAATCTGGAAATCTCTCAAGTTTCACTCTAAAATTAGATATAAATATTTGACCATATGGCTAAATCTTAATCCCTTTTTTGAAGATGGAACTTGGTACTATCATCTACATAATATCTAGAAAAAGTTTCATCTTCAAGGAAGGGGGTAACAATTTCACCATGTGACCAAATATTCCTAAAGTATATGAAAATTTCTAAACTCCCTAATATAGTGTTTGACTCAAAATGATGAAATATATAGGCCATCAACTATGTAGATGAACAAGGCCATGAGATACAAAATAATAAAATAACAATAATAATCAAGTAGTAATATGGGTGTATTAAATATATCAACATCTAATGTATTGGCAAGCGATGCTTAACATTGACTAGTTGAGTAATAAAATCAGCCTACAATTTGAGTGCCAAGCAATGATGTAATTGAAGATGATGAAGCAGTGTACATCATGCATAACTAACCTCCAGAGCAGTGTCGTACTGGGTCGAACAACTTGCAAGGTAGCACCAGTTGTCACTTTGGAGATCTGCATCGATTATCTTCCAAGCTATCATGATAAGAATCCGAATGATGAAACATACAAGCCATTAACTGTGTAGATGAACATCATGCAAGATACAATTAACTAATAAAATAACAATAAGAATCGAGTAGTTATATAGGAGTATGAAACATATCGACTTCTAATGTACTAATGATGTAATGAAGCACAACATGCATAACTTGCCTCTAGATTTAAGCACACTGATGCACAAAACATGTCCATATTGCAGGTCTTGATCATCAAGCTAGACCAGGTGCCCAGCCCCCCCTCTATATATATATATATATATATATATATACATATATATAAGCACACGGGACAGTAGACTACACATTCTCCTCCTCCTTCTCCTCCTCTTCCTCTTCTTTCTATTCTATAGGCTTTCTTTCTTTGTCCCATTACGTCATATCTCTATTTTGGTGCCAACATCCCAAGAGGAACATTGCCAAACCTAGCCTTCCACAATAGCTATCTTCAAATGGTATACCACCTCTAAGAATTAAAAGCCTTATGGAGCTCAATATTTCCCTTGATTATTGGTAGTTTTATTCTAGGACATGAATATTGGGTTTGATAGCTTTTTGTAGGATGAGCTCCAAATCCCCATTTATGCATGCCTTTCTTTATAAAAATTTCATTTGCATAATGATTGCAATTGGTAAATGTTACTTTTGCATCTTTCAAAAAAGTCTATGTTTGTGTGTATGTGTGTCTCGTATATAGACATGCACCCCTATGTAGCAGAAAGTATGTCACATGTATGGATGTAGCTCTTACTGGCTAGATTACCTTTTCTTGATAGGAATGTGTATGATCCTTTGACTAACAAAGATGAGATATTGGATCATGATGGTGATTCAATCTACAGTTAGAACCTCTAATTAAGAATTTAACCTCATCAAATGGACTTTTAAAGGCCTATGTTTAGAAAGCTAGGAGAAGGTTGCTAAGGGCTAAGAAACCTAATGCATTGGCCATGCTAGGGCTAATGCTCACCAATGAATAAATCCAACTAGTAGACCTTCCTAGCTATGTGTGTTTTTACTCTTCTTCAAGTAGAGGAAAGGGAGGAGTGATTAGGTATTTATGAATGTATGGCCCTCTTGCGTCCATGAATAGATTAGAGCTTTGGGAAACTTTGAAAGGAAAAATTTCACACGAGTGTACCATCTTGGCAAGGGACTCAAATAGGATGCCATTAGAGGCTAATGTGTTGTATGTAAATTGTACCATGATTACATGTGAGAAGGAAAAATTGAATCACTTGAAGAGGATGTATGATTTGTTGGATGTTTCCCACATGATTGTGGATGTCCTTTGCTTTGCATAAAGACTAGTGTTAACAACCTACAAGATTAGCCAATCAAGGAGGATGGTAAGTTGTACCATAAATATGGCTCAAAATCTTTGCAAAGTAGCTAGACCACCAATCCAATAGAGATGGCTGGTCACCTATTGATGAGCCTAAATATTCAATTCTAGTTTATCCATTCTTGAAACTAGTGCAATCTACTTTCTTCATTGAGGTGTCCTTACTAGTAGCCAAAACGATTTCAAAGGAGGAACTCCACTATGTGTTAAGAAAAATAAAAATTGGAAAATTTTCAGTTGGACTGGTATCTTTCACTTGAGGTATATGAGACCGTCTAGGATATCAATGGGCAGAGACTTATGAGCCTTTGCCAATGCTTATGTAGGAACTTCAAGAGGTGAGATCCCTAGCTTTGCTAAAATAAAAGAAGAATTCAACTACTCCCCAAGTCTTGGTTTCAAGATAAACCAAACACATATATCCCCCTCGCATTTTAAATGTGATCCATGAAATCATTGCAAAGGTGATAGCATGAAGAGTGAAGTTCATACTACCAAAGGTTGTATATAAGTCTCAAGATGGATTCCTCTATGGAAGGAAAATACATAATAGAATCCTCAATTGAATGGCTAACATTGAATAGCAATACAAAGTGAGGGAAACTTGGAGATCATCAATCTAGATTTAGAGAAGGTCTACAATAGGGTTTGGAGGGATTTTTTCATTACAGCCATGGCTAGACTAGGAATGGGGAGATGACTTTTCTATATGGTGAATATACTCTTCAGCAATGTAGCCACTAAAGTGGGGGTCAATGTACGCATATCCCACCCTTTTTAGTTTAAGGAGATTAGTCAAACAAGGATTTTTTCTCGCACCTATTCTCTTTACCATAGTTGGTGATCGACTGAAGATGATGGATGTCAAAGTGATAACCAGGAAATATGTGCAAATAAAGGCACAAAACTGTGCTCAACATGGGAACATCTTTTGTAAAAGTGGCACTTTGCTTTTTTACTTCTTGTCAAAAAAATCATTTATGAAGTAACGTAAAAGTGTGGGTCCAAAAGATCACAATTTAGATTGTGAAAGGAAAAGGAAAGGTCATACACCTTTGCTCCATTCTCAAAATGAAGAGTCTTATATACCTTACCCAATGTATGCAACTTGATTTTATAATTCAAGAAAGGAAAATGAGGTGGCCACAGCCGTGGGATTTGAGGAGGTGGGAGGTTGAGGTGGTTACATCTCTCTCTTCCTTTATATTATCACCTTACAATTCATTTCCCTCTCTCCTCATTTGGCATAACTCTCATTTCTCATTCTTGTTTCTTTCTCTCTTGTGTTCCTTTGCAAGATCTCATGGAGAGTAAGTAAGTGGAAGAGAGTGAGGATGGAAGGATTTATCAATCTCTTGTGTGACATTTTTCTTGTGTGTTCTGAGGCATGGATTCTTGGTGAGAATGAGAATTTTCTTGCACGTTTTTGTAGCCAACAAGCTATTTGCAGCCTCTCTTGGCTGGGTTTGTGGTTCTCGATGTGCCATGGTAGGGTACTCTTCATTTGGTGCATTGGCCTATCTATGAAGCTTGCAAGAGATGGATTTGCAGCTACATTTTGACTATGGAATGCTATTTTCATTGGCTACAATTTGCGAAAATAGAAAGGGGTGAAGACAATTGTTTGTGTTGTTAATGGAGAATGAAGGAGATGAAGTCAATGAGGCTATCCAAAAGCTTCATGTTGCTACCCTGCATATGAGTCGACAATTGTACGCCCCTCTCTCTCATCGACAGTGCCTCATTATCTTGAAGCATGCTACCATTTTGAAGCTATCCTTTGTCTCTTCTAAAAGAATTCCGAATCAAGATTGTACCCTTATAATGGATTGAACAAATGCAAATGGGATTGCACCTCCTCTGCTCTCCATAAGGAGTCACTTTTGGCTCCCTTGGGTTGGCCATGTTGTTGATGTGTAGGACTTGAGCAACTTAGACAAAAGCTCTGTTCTTAGATTTTTCTGTAGGACTTGAGCAACTTAGACACATACAAAAGGCCTATAGACCTACTTTCAAGCAACATATCAATCAGAGTATGAGAGTGCGCCATATTCACTTTTGTTGGAATACAATCATCCTTAATTGTATAGGTCATGGAGGAGGAGGAACACAAGCAAGGCTCCAAGCCGCTCATTATTGTTGGTGAGGACAATGGAGGCAGCAACACTAATGAAGACCTATAAACCATTCAAGACATGCTCTCTGTCTGCCATGTCCATGTGGCAGCTTTTACTAGAGCCATCATGACCGTATCACATCTGCACAGTAGTGATAGTAAATTTCTCTGATCCTCCTCCACATGCTTCTTCTTCCTCCATGTGGTGTTGTGACACCAACATCTCTTTTCCTTCACGTGGCATCATGATGACTAGAAACATCTTCTTACCTTATCCTCAAATTTTAATCCAAGATGAACATTAACATAAATCATTTAATCTCAACAACCTATTTTCTTTTTAGAAAACCTTGTTCACACACTTAGTTTTATTCCTTTTTGTGCCTTTCCTCACCACCAAAGAGTTCCCATGCTCATCAATCCACACAAGCCATGACTTTGTTTTGTTTCAGTTTTTAGATTTATCCTTAATAAAACATTCCCTCACTTTTTTTTTCATTTATCTTTTTGGGTGGGAGAGCTCCATTGTTAGATCCTTTGTAAGGGTGCTTTTTTTTTTGTGGTATCTTTTTCGGGTCTCTTTTTAGAGCTTCATGGTGTGGTTATTGTTTTTTTCCTATCTCAAGTGTGATGTTGACCTTGTGTTCAATTTGTGAGAAAGCCCTATCCTTTGTGATCTACATGTGATTTTTGTTTGGTGTGCTTTCAAACCTACACTTTATGACTAGCTGTGTCTTTCTTTTTATGTGTTATTCTCTTTCCCTATCCGATGGCAATTCAAAGACAATAAAGAAAAGAATATCAAAGATGACAATGAAGTTTTTTGCTACACTTGATTGTGGTTATTCTCCAATTTGTTCATGGGGACGCTTCACACTTAAGTGTAGGAGGAATGATAACCAAGAAATATGTGCAAATAAAGGTACAAAAGTGTGCTCAACATGGGAACATCTTTCATAAAAGTGGCACTTTGCTTTTGTACTTCTTGTCAAAAAAATCATTTATAAAGCAATGTAAAAGTGTGGGTCCAAAGGATCACAATTTAGAGCATGAAAGGAAAAGAAAAGGTCAAACACCTTTGTCCCATTCTGAAAATCAAGGGTCTTCTATTCCTTAGCCAATGTATGCAACTTGATTTTATAATTCAAGAAAGGAAAAGGAGGTGGTTGCAACTGTGGGATTTGAGGAGGTGGGAGGTTGAGGTGGTCACATCTCTCTCTTCCTTTATCTTCTCACCTTACATTCATTTCCCTCTCTCCTCATTTGGCATAACTCTCATTTCTCATTCTTGTTTCTTTCTCTCTTGTGCTCCTTTACAAGTTCTCATGGAGAGTAAAGAAGAGGAAGAGAGTGAGGATGGAAGCATTTATCAATCTCTTGTGTGCCATTTTTCTTGTGTTTTGAGGCATGGATTCTTAGTGAGAAGGAGAATTTTGTTGTAGGTTTTTGTAGCCAACAAGCTATTTGCAGCCTCTCTTGGTTGGGTTTGTGGTTCTCGATGTGCCATGGCAAGGTGTTCTTCACAAAGTGTACAGAGGACTAATTCATGGTCTCCTTCTACTAATAACTCCTAAATGTGCACCCATCCTTTTGTTGATGATAACTCAAATCTAATTTTGTCTTATAGGAATAATTTGGGGCTAATATTTATGAGTACTATGTAGTTCAAAGGTGTAAAATTAGTAAGCTTAAGATAGATATTCTCTGTCTAGTTTTTCGAAAGATACATGTGATTGGATTTCTCAATTGGTCTATAAGAGGTAATCAAGGAACGAAAATTTTTTGGTATCTAGGGCATATCAATTGGATGCTAGGAAAGATGGGAAATGGAGAAGGCAAGGTCAAAAACATGTCAGAGAAGGCAAACATATATGTGGAAAAATGGACATTACTTACCCACAAGGCGAAGCTACATGGGGAAAAATGGAAAAAAGTTATGTAGGTGAAATTTGACAACACTTACCTAGGAGGATAATGCTTGCCAACGCAAAAATCCAACTCCCAATCTCTATCACAACATAAGTGCTCATTAACAAATGGAGATAACTTGTGTCCAAGCTTTGATGGAAATTTGAAAATGAGAGTTATACATGAGAGGAAAAGTGTTGCTACAAAGTGTCTAGATGTTTCCCTAACCTGATGTTGCGAACATTCCCCCATCACCCAAGACCTCAAAATGGCAACAAGGGACTAGTGAGATGGTTGGATATCTAGAACACTAACGTGTAGAGTACTTGAGTTGGAGAAGATAACATGTAATTTGTAGCTATATAAAGAAGAGAGGGAGTTCTTGATTGCGCTCTTGTAAATCAAGAAGGTAAAGTGATTGCTAGACACGAAGGTTGGTCTAGAAGACATGTGGTGTTCTCTCATCAATACAAAGGGAATATCAACATGAAAAATGAGGAAGAAATGGAAGTTATAAAAGAGAAGGGACAAGTGGCTACCCACATCAAAGAAGTGTGGAAGACATGTTACCCTTAGACCGTTGTGGAAAAATGGCCAAGTCTTCAAGGTTGCCTTCAAACACCTATCTAAAAGTTGAAGCATACTTGCTTAGTCAAGTGATGGAATTTTATGTTTCTAAATATTCAATATAAATTCTATTTTTTAGTAAAAATAATAAATCATAGAGAAACTATCTTAATCCAATATATATTAACTCACTATAATTAAGGAAGCTAATAATTCTTTTACACTAACTATTATTAAGAACTAAAGTAGGAAATCTACTCAATCAAAATATTTTCTATAATATAGAAAAGAAACCAATTTTAATTTAGTAATAAAAATAAACTAACATTCAGGTAATCCTAATTAGAAGCTCACCAATAATTCAATTTCATTCACTCCAAATCTGAGACAACAAATTGTCCCCTCCTACTAATCAAACTATCATGTCTACTAGTGTTTATATGTATTGAGCTACTCGATTGTTGGCAAATAGAAGCTATAGTCATATGTTACCTCCTATTAATCAAACTATCATGTCTACTAGTGTTTATATGTATTGAGCTACTCCATTGTTGGCAAATAGAAGCTATAGTCATATGTTACCTTCAGAGGGCTTACACCATTGAAATAAACTTTTGAAGGGGTAAGGACTAAAAATTCTCAAATTATCATAGCAAAAGCAAGAAGCATTATTGCACTAAATAGGCATAAAATGAACAAAATATATCCATGTTTAGTATAGGATTGAGTAACTAGCTTGAGGCCACCCATTTGTATAATATGGGAAACTTTTCGATGCAAGTCTTTAACATTTAATGCAATGAAAAACAAGTCCACAATTGCATCTAGACATGACTATTCAACTAAGAGTGGAGAGGGTATGTGTGTGCACATGCATGTACCCGTGTGTAGATGTGTACTTGGGGTAGATGGTTCTTGGACATCTTCATATGGTCTACTAAAACTTTATTAAATGTATACCTTTTTACAAGGTATATTTTAAATACTTTGACCAATGCTTGAAATTCTTATATTCATCTATATAAAGAGTTTTAAGCAAATGTAGGCAATTCTCAACATGTACATATAATTCTCTAATATTAAAAGTGAGGGATGACATTCTTACATTCTATTATGTAGGGAATTTTGAGAGAACATAGGAAGTCACTATGATGATCTATAATTCCCTACTATTAGAAATGGGAAATCACATTATCCTATTTTCTTATATAGGGAATTTTGAAAGAATGTAGGAAATTCTCTCTTTCGATGTGTAATTCCCTACTAGTAGATGTGGAATATTTGATTCCCTAGTTATATGTGGGAAATACATGGACACATATAAAGGAAATATCGATGCATTTTCTATATCTCATAAAATTTCCTATATAGAAAATGATAAAAATTCAAATATGGAGAGAGATCAATAAAGAATAGAGAGAAAAAGAAGAAAGAGAAAGAGAGAGGGATACTAATAAAGAGGAGAAAGGGAGAGGGAGGAAAAGAGAGAGGAAGAGATAAAAGAAAAAGGAGAGAGAGAGAGAGAGAGAGGGGGGGGGGGGGGGGGACTTGCTTACATTAGTACATAACTCTAATTTCATCATTTGATTCTCTTGTAGCCAAGAATAAAATATAATGGGTAAGGATTTCAATGAGTGAGCCATTGATTTGTAGTGCTTAGACCATTAGCCAATGCTCTTTTTTTTAAAAAAATTAAACCAATCAATATATTTGAGCAATGCATTTCATTCATGTTTTCAGAGAGTAGAATGCTCTTGTCATATACATATCCACCAATGAAAAAGGTGGATGTTAAGGGAGATACTAGGAGAAAGTTAACCCCAGATCTCCTTCAATGTAATTCCAAACACCTTTGCCCTTCAAGAAATTTTTCATCTTGAACTTCCATATAAGATAATTGTTCTTATCAAGCTTCTTGCTAGCAATTAGGTTGAAGTTGTGAAAACATTCTAATAAAACAAGCAATTTGCAAAAAACTGCAATCTGAAAGCAAGCTAATAGCAGGTGCACTACAAGTAAACATGCAAACTTTTCTATTAATTATATAACAATAATTGCTATTTGCAATTTGTATGTAGATTCCTTTTGTGTATACAAGTTCTAGCAAACAGCTAAAACCATACATATTCAAAATTTGTAATCTCTATACCTGTAAACACCCAACATAGGTGAAATTGCAGTATACACAAAAAGTGTTGTAAAGACCACTTGTAAGTTTAGAAGGGAGGCCAAAATGACCTCAAATTCCAAAAGACACAAAAAATTTCCTAAATGATCCATCTACATTATATACACTATTCTTTCTACTTAGCAAGTTTCACTACAATAGGAGACTATAATTGTGGGAGCCTTAGGAGCCTCCTAAGCCTATAACCCAAGGTGAGTTGAGCAAGGTAGAAGAGCTTTGTAGCCATTTCTTGCTTGCTTGCTTGCTCACATGCTTAAATTCCTTCGCCTTAGCCTTCAATGAAGCTCCCTATAGCTGTGGAATGGCTCTAATACCATGAAAATAACTAAGAGCGAAGAGAGGTAAAGGCAAGAGCACACATACAAACAACGATAGAGACTTGAGAATACATAGAGATAGAGCTAAAATCATCTTTTTATTATTTTTCTTCTTCTACACAAAAGAATCAAGTCTACAATATGATAAAAGACTAATATGAAAGTTCCACATGTATATACATATAGTCACTAAGTATGAACCAGCCAAGGAGAAAAGAGGTGGCACAACAAGTGTACCATAACCAAGGATGGACTACAGGTGTAGTCTAGTTGTAGAATCACTGGTGCATCCTCATGTTGCTCACCTAACATGCTAGTGAATAATATCCTGCCACATGACCAAGATGCGTAGTGGATGCCAACTTATGTAGAGCTCCACATCTCAAGAACTACAACCAATAGACACACTTAAAACTAAGGCAATTGAATCTTAGACCACTTTAGGACACATTTTAGCCTCATCTTAGGAGGTTAAGAACTTTTCATATGTGTTTAGGACACATATGAAAAATTTGTCATCACAAGATTAATCTAAAGCTCTTCATATGTCTTTTGTACATATCCTTTAGCTCTCCTTGACCAAGAGTCTTTTGAGCATATATCTTGACCATACCTTTAATCAATGAGTATGTTTTCACATTTGTCTTGTATCTAAACTTCCTCTTCTCTGTAATTATCTTGTGTTGAGTACTCTTCATCATTCTTTGCTCCCATCTCACAAATTCTCCCTGCGGCGAGCAACTTTCACGAACTCCTGCATGTATTCCATGTAGTTACATCTTGTGAACCCGACGTGAAAACATTGCTTCTGATCATCGAGATGGGAGATCCACCTTCTTCATCGACTGCTTCTTCCTTTTCAGTTGATGAGATGAAGACTTTATTTTCCTTACATCTCTCTTTGCCCCTTTCTATATGTTTTTCTCTCCTCCCCCCCCCCCTCTCCCTCTCTCTCTCTCTCTTTCCACCTTGCTTTGAGCTCTCTCCCTTTCTCTTTCACTCTCTCACTCTCACTCATTTACGAACCTATAAAATACTACACTTGGGTTTCGACACTTTTTTTTCCTCAATGCATAGTCTCTATTGGCATTGCCAATAGCGACGCTTTAGCAACACCATCTAATTGCTTGAAAATGGCCATCAGTATGCAACCATTTCCTTGTAGTGCATATGAGTGATGCTAAGCTAGTCATAACATAAACTAAGAGGAACTGTAGGCCTATGTCTAGTTTAATCCCTGCCCATAATATACTCGGACTTACATATTGAGATGCCTAACATGTGTCTATCCTATATGCAACCTATGCCTAGTCTATGTCATACATAGGCTAAAGTATCATGTAGATGTATGCTAGGCTACACATGTAATAGATTAAGGAGAAATGCAATCCTAGGCATAACATATACCTATGCTTATGCCATGCATAGGCTAGCTAGGCAAGGCCTAGGAAAATCCAATGCCATGTCTTGTCTTTTTCGTGTACGAACTATGCTAAACCTAGAAAAGATAACACGAGGCATGGGATAGTCTAAGAATGAGCGTAGGTCTATGCCTTATTATCAAGTATACCTAGTTTCAATTATGCCTAGCCTATGCATGTGCTTAGCATGTGCCTAGTCTATAGCATGCATAGGATATTGATGGTGCTTATGCTCAATGTTGGGACATTGGATGCACTCTTATTCTTTCAAGAGTTCTCAAAGCTCATTGACACAACCATCTCTTCCCAGAAGGTACTCTATGGACTTTCTAGAAGTCAAAATAAGGAAAAATAAAAAAAGATAAGACAAGACAACTCACCAAAGTTGTAGACTAGAAGATTCAAGAGAGAGTCCAAGCTGTAGCCTCCATTGATCCACTTGTTCAAAAAGTTTTGAGCTCCACACTCTGTGCCTCCAGCTTTTCATATATGCATACCTTTTGACTCATCCATTTAGGCGTCCAAATTTGTAATCAAGAAGTCTCTCTCTCTCTCTCTCTCTCTCTCTCTCTCTCTCTCTCTCTCTCTCTCTCTCTCTCTCTCTCTCTCTTTGTGTGTCCTTATGCACGCACACACGCACACATACATTTGAATGAGGCAGCAACAAGCAACTTGATATGTAAGCTTGAACCTGATAGAAAACTCAATTCATAGCAGAGGAAAGTAAGAAGATAAGCTTGTTTGTTTTAGAGCCATTTGAATTACCTCTAATTAATGTTTTTCCACTTTAAATGTGGGTAGAATTGTTTACATGTTGACATGGCCTTATACTCTCGGACAATCGTGGGGCTAGTTACATTTTAGACATAATTGTAGGGTTATTTATCTATCCAGCACATCTACATTAGTTCTCATTGACTCGCTCCAACCTAGTGCTTTTATGTGCATGCAACTTTAAATTAAAAATTGCACAATAGGATTCATTAGCCAGAACTTCCACTATTGATATTTGTTTTTCTTGTATCCATAATGGCCATATGCAAACTAATAACACTCTAATGTTAATAGTGAAAGACTTTTCATAGGTTCGTGAATGATTTGTTGGCAGTGAAAGATTAAATTCTCTTATGCATGAAACTAGCATATAACATTATTTTGTTGAGCCTATGCTCTCCATTATACATATGTCATGAGTTAATGTAGTTGTTACATTCTTTCTTGCGTCCATTGTACATTAATGTGATAGTCTAGTAGGTACTCGAGTAATACAATCATGCAAGTAATTAACGTCTAATTATAGCTTCTATCTTGTAGTCTAATTATAGTCTAGTAGGCTCACATTCCTAGGTGAGGTACATATTGCGACAAGAGAATCTAGGACCTAGGTAGTCATAGCCTTAGCCCATGTATGTAGGCTCACATTCCGAGGTGAGAGCGAGAGGTGTGTGTACCTATGGTCCCATAAGCATACGTTATTGATGAGATAGCGATGAATCTTTTTTAAACGGCGTGCGATGATGGGTCAAATCGTGTGGCAAGCGGCTTTTGGTAAATTCAGTGTCTCTATCCTCCTCGACGGCCCGTTGAGATCAGGTTGAGACAGCATCGCCTGTAGCCCCACTTGCCACACCCCCAAATTTTTTCAAAACCCCAATACCCAAAGGCGTTGATCTTTGCTTCCATCTCTCTCTGATCTCTCTCTGCCGGCCGCCTGCCCGAAACTACAGCATTCTTGCAGTCTCTGCCTGCGTGCAAATACACGCTTAATTGCTTGCAAGTGGTCTTCTTCTTCGACTTGATTCTCCCGTGATCATTGATTCCTTCCGCTTCGTTGTCGCCTCCTCCTCTTCTGCTACATTCGTCCCTTTCATATACAGAGCTTCGTCGTCAACTTCAACATGGCTTTCTTCTCATCACCCTCCTTCCTTCCTCCTGCCATCGACCTCTGCAGGCTTCATTGAGCTCTTTCGTCGCAACAGCTTCATCTTCATTGTGTGTCGTCTCGTTTCTCCCCGCTTTTGCGTCTCAGTAACTTCATCCTTTCCCGTCACCTTCGGCTCTTCTCCGATGCCTTATATTATGCTTGTTGGTCACACTCACTGCTTTTCCTCAACAAAGCTTCCATTAATCATGACGCTGACATCAAGGCTTTCATTATAATGCTATCACTTTGTTTGAAGCATAGTCGCATCACATTTCTCTGAGCATTGTTCATCTAGCACTAGTTTGTTTGTGAAAGATCAAGGCTCACAAAGAAAATATGTGCTTTGTATTGTTGTTTTTGTTTGCCAAGTTGCTAAAACATGAGAATCTCTCCCTAATTGATCATGCCATTGCATCGCCTATTTTTCACCTCATGCAAATAAACCATCATCTCTTCTAAGTTGTGGTAAAGATTACTATCAATCGAAACTTTTCTCTTCCATTAGGCTTCAGTACAAATATTACCCTCCATATGTTCTATTATGGCTAACTTACAACATAAACATATCTATAGCCACAATCATAAATGTACCATTTACAAAATAGCAACTCTTGAAAGAATTGGTTCATAAATATGTCTTTCTTGCTTTCAAGAAAATGTGTGTAGTTAGGATATTGTTTTGGCATATGCATGCATGAATTGACAAGCATGGAAAGGCAAAGAACACTACAAGGGAATGGGGGTATAGCGACGGTCCTTTTTCGATGTAAAATAGCGGTGAGGCCCCTCCAAGGAAAAAGTGGCAAAAACTCGAGCACTGCATTTCACCGCAAAGAGAGTGAAATAGAACGTGGCTTTGGGAGGGAGAGTGAGAGCAAGAGAGAGAGAAGGTGAGCTTCTCACCACCATCACTGCCACCATTCGCGAAGAAGAGAGGGAAGTGCACGAAGGAGAAAGAGGGGATGCCACGAAGAGCATACGAAGAATCCATCCTCGGGCCTTTGCCATAAATACATTGCCTCCTCTTAGTTTGTTCCTGTTCTTTATTCTCTTCTTTTGTTTGTTTTTCTTGAGCATAAGGTGCATTGAGGGAGAAAGATAGGAAATGGGAGAGGAAGAAGAAGAAAGGAAAAGGGGGAGAGAGAGAGAGAGAGAGAGAGAGAGAGAGAGAGAGAGAATAAACATAATAGATAACAAAGAGAGAGAGAGAAAGGGAGGGAGAGAGGAGAATGAGTGAGAAAACAATGAGAGGATAGAGAGAAACAAAGAGAGGGGAAACAAGGAAAGAGAAAGAGAGAAAGAAAGAGAAGGGGAGAGAATATGTAATGAAGAGTGAAAAGATAGGTCGATAAAAGGGTGAAGTAAAGAGAAGAAGGATAGTGGAGAGAGCGAAAAAGAGAGAGAGAAAAACGGAAACAACGAGAGAATTAGAGAGAACAAAATTATAGAAAGAGAAAGGTAGAGGGGGAAGAGAGGCATGAGGAGGGGTGGGGAGAGAAAGCCTTTCAATGCCTTGTTTTATGAGTTTTTTATTTTTGATCTTTGATTTTGATTTTAGCGATATGCGTCGAGTGCGAATGGAAAGGTAAAGAGAGAAGAAGTGAGAGTGGGGAGGTAAGATGGGGGAGAGAAAGAAATATTTATAGAAATAGAGGGGGAGAGAGAAGTAAAGAAGAATGAAGGGAGGCAAATAAAAAGAGAAAAAGAGAATGAGAACAAAAACCTGTTGTTTGTCGTAACGTAGACAAAATGGAAACGATGATGGTCATGATGTCCAAGATTGCAAGGACTATCTTAATCAGTGTGTCCTGTGTCCTTGCTCTCAATGCAAGCTGGTGATCAAATGAAAGAGTCGTTTGTCTATAGAACACATTGTTGTAACACGCGCATCCACCACTACGAAGCCTCTTTGGAGTGTCCTGATTCTATCACTTTCTTTTGTGCTTAAAAGTTGTTGGTGTTACAGAATACTTAAAGCCATGCCATCTTTTACATGCTGAAACAACCAAATGGGGTTTGGAAAGAGAGCTTTTTGTGGCCAACACACTTGTGGATATGTATGGCAAATGTGCTTCTATTGTAGAAGGGAGGGAGGTGTTTGGCATGCTGCAAGCCCAAGGTGTTGTGCCTTGGAAAGATGCCGCTTAAAATGCAGCTTGTGTTGGATGTGAATGGCCTTATTGCGGATATTTACTTTGACAGTGAGCCACTCCTGAAAAAAGCACCAAATACCAAATTTGGTAGACGCTTTGGCATTACGCCTTTTTAATAGCACTGTATAAGCAATTTTTTGGGGAAGAAAAAAAAAGTGGTTGAAGGGGTGGTGCATCCATGATTCACCTTCTCTTTCTCTCAGCCCTCATGTTATGTTAGGTCATTGGTTTCTTAGAGAGCAGAGGCTTCCCCTCCAACACTAATGTTTTGCATCCTTCACTAGAAGATTGATTTTGTGGAGGAGGCATATAAATTTAACATCGGGTCTGGAGCAAATTGCATTGAAACTGAGGACCGTCGAGTTGATTGGTGAGTAGCATGGCGATTATGGAGAAAGCTAATTTTTGGGGGGCACTACAATGGTAGGTACATTGGGCGATCGATTTGCTTTGTAGAAAGAATTGACTATGGGAGGAATTAACCACAATAGCAAGCGTAATTCAGGGGAGCAGTCATCATCATTGGTCGAGTTATTTTGGAACCCATGTAGATCAATGTCGCCAAGACTGCACTACTAATCGTGCTTCTTGGGAGGGAGTTTGCTTCTCCAAAATGGTACTGGACCATATGGCATCTCCCGATAGACGGCAATGGTTGTCATGTTATCTTCTTTTTTGTCTCCTGCGATGGATCGCAAGAAGATAATCAGCATGGCTTGTATGTGATCATGAACTAGCTAGCATCCAATATAATTAGAGATGGTCAACATACATATCAAAGGCTGTCATGCTGGAGTCTTTCATGATACTGAAAAGATCCTATATTTATTGTTGCTGGAGAGTTAGCTTGCTTAGCAAGTCCAAATGATTCTGCATAGTTCGCCATAATCAAGGAGAGTTTTTGGATTTTTTTTGCTGAGCAGGAGGAGCTCTTACAACGTGATCAAAGAGAAAGTGTATTGTTGCCATGAGATGTCGCTCAAGTGTACTGCTTCAACGGATTGCTTATGACCAAAGAATCTTGCAGTGTTTGTAACACTGAAATAAAGGCATTAACTTCTCCTTCTCTATTTTTGCAGCCAACGATAAAATTTTCATGCTTGGTATAGGCTTCTGCTTCTTGTCCATTACATCACTTTGACATTATGTATACGCGTGGTTTTAAATACACCTAAGCATCTTCTAGCAGGATTCATCGTTCGAACCTTCAATTGAGAATAAGTTGCACTGCACAGTTTAGAATTGGTCTTTTTATTTTCATTGGTCAATATGAACTTGGGCGTAGAGTTGGAGTGAGTATCATGGAGTGCGAGCATAAACATGTGATGTGCTAAGAAGTTGTTCCGAGCATTGAGTAGCCAGACAAGTTCGAGTTTGTGTATACAACTGTTGTGAATCAATAAATCAAAATTTTTTGAGTTCTTTGAGTATTTGCTTGCTTTTGTGCTTGTGATCTTGAGTAAATAGAGGCCGGCGCCTTTCGACAAATCCAATTGTGAGATGAGAATTCTCGATCCAGCTCACATCTGGTGGACCTAATGTGAAGGCCGAAACTCGGATTACAAGTGATGGATGACGCAATGGAAGATGCACTAGATGTAGTATATGAGAAAATGTGTGTATTTGATGGTTATGATGCTAAAGGATATCTTACATGCTATAAGTCAGAGATGAAACTTAGTGGTGTCCTAGATGGATGCATGATCAAAGAATTTAAACAACTAGTGATTCTAGATTTGCATGAGCAAATACATGAATTGGGCAGAGTATGAAGATGTTGGACAGATTTTGAAGATGTTGTTATACAAGTGGGTGACTATTATTTGGAATCAGAAATAGGGGAAACTTTTGGTGATACACTTGTTCCAGAAGAACAAGAAGATCAGGGTTTGTGGCAAAAGTCAAGGTATGACAAAATTTGGGAGCAAATTTTTGAAAATCTTAAAGCAAAGAAAGATGCATGCCTTATCAAAGATGGTGATGTTTCGGGGAACCTCATGATGAGGACAGAGTTCGAGTTCTCCACGCACAATTGGAAAACTAGGTTTCGGACGATTCTACACATGTCAAAGATATAAACCGGTGAACAAAATTGTTCAAAGGTGATGAATGTCATACATACCTCAAAGAGCGGTTCCAGCGAGAGGATGGAGATGAAGGTGTAGATTGTCTTATGACTAGCTCGAAGAAAAATACTATCTACATGGACTATTCTTGATAGGTTTTTCATTTTGGTTCATATGATTGTGATTTGACTATGGATGATAATGTGTAGTCTCTTGGTGCATTCAGTGAGAAGGTTTCCTATGATGATGCTATGGAAAGGGAAATTAATACTATTTTTACGATGCATGCTTTTGGTCATCATAGAGATGATTTACAAGATTCTTTGGCAATGGAGGAAGACATGGAACTTTTGACTCTTCTCGATGAAGCTTTAGAGGGGTTTTTCATTCTAGATGATAAGAGTAACAATCAACGTAAAGACAAACCAAATTTAATGCAATAGAGACAAGAGGATAATGAAGAGTTGATGCATATGCTTGCAGAGGTTCTAAAGGATTTTTCACCTAGCACAAATGTTGTACAAGAAATTATTCACATTCCAATCAAGGTTATTGTATCAAATGTGCTACTTATGGATGATGAGACCTCTTACATTAGAAGGGGTGATGATGATTTGCCAATGTTTATGCCATTTATGGAGATGGATATGAATATAAATGTCAATGTGGTCAAGGCACAAACAAGACTTGTTCCATTGAAGGGGGAAAAATAATTTGGAGTCACAGGATCAACCAGCCAAAGAATATCTGGATGCTGTGATGAGCTATGAAAACTTACCTACTTTGATTTACACATATGATCCTGGTGGGAACAATGTTGCAAGTGGTAAAAAAGTTGGCCCATTCGGAGGATGTGCAGGTTTGGAGGGGACCGATGTCTTGACGCTATGCGTCCACCACTGCGCAGCCACTTTGGAGTGTCCTGATTCTGTCCCTTTTCTTTTGTGCTTAAAAGCTATTGGTGTTACAAAAGATTTAGAGACAGACCATCTTTTACATGTTGAAACAATCAAACGTGGTTTGGAAAGAGAGCCTTTTGTGGCCAACACACTTGTGGATATGTATGGCAAATGTGGTTCTATTGTAGAAGGAAGGGAGGTATTTGGCATGTTGCAAGCCCAAGGTGTTGTGCGTTGGACTACAATGATCAATGCATATGGTGATAATAATGAGGGTGACATGGCCATGAAGTATTTTGATGAGATGAAATACTATGGTGTGAAACCAAATTTTGTTGCATTCACCAATCTTATTTCTGTATATAGCTTCTGTGCGGTTTCTCTATCATCATAGCAACAACCGCCTCTTATGTCTGAAATTAATTAATTTGGTGTACTTACATTGCTGCCCTGCCATAATTTTTTATTTCTCTATAATCGTTTCTATTAGCATCGCAAAGTTACTACATGTGGTGTCACTATTGGTGTCACAATACGCATTGCAAACCGTCACTATATGCATTGGTATTTTCATCGCTCTTTGTGTCGCAAAATCAAAAAATTTTGAGATGCAAATAGCGACACAAATACTGACACATATAGCGACGGTTTTATGGAGAGACTAATACCAATGCATTTAGTGCGATGACGAGGATAAATTTTTTAATGAATATTTTCGTCACTCTGAACGTCGATATGGGGCCTGTATCTTGTAGTGGAAATCGTATGCACACTACTATGTGGTGATTATAAAAATATTTAAATGTCTTGAACTATAAATCATATCATTGCATAACACATGAAAATACAAAGCAATACGTCATATTTACATGGATTATGGTTCATTATGGTGAGGCTAGCCAAGATGTGGACATACATGTGAGCCTTGTTTTAAAAACTTGAGAGATTGAGAGAACAATCATATTTTGATTCTATGCATCTTTAGATGATAAGGGAGTGTGTTGATCCTACGACTGTGGGAGAACATCGATAGATATTGATGGGCCAATCACAAAGTTGAAACTCCACTTGTGATTTTGAAATTTGTGTGTACCATTATTAGAGTTCAAAACTTATATTTGTGGCTTATGCTTAGCATAGGCTCAGGTAAGTTACTCATGAATATATGTGTACATCACGTACATTCAAAATAAGGTATTTTTAAAATACCATCTTTATACATTTTTAATATACAGAAGGGTGTAATACAAAGGGGTTATTTACAGATTGAATAAAAAAGGGTTATGTTTTATTCACGAAGAATTCATAGATAAGGATATTTATAAATAGGCCTTGAATGCACGTGATGTAGAACATATACATATAGTAACTTTCCTGAGAGCATAGGCTAGTGTCAAATGTAGGCGTGTCCTGTGTCCTTGCTCTCAATGCAAGCTGGTGATCAAATGAAAGAGTCGTTTGTCTATAGAACACATTGTTGTGACACGTGCATCCACCACTACGAAGCCTCTTTGGAGTGTCGTGATTCTATCACTTTTCTTTTGTGCTTAAAAGCTATTGGTGTTACAAAATACTTAAAGACATGCCATCTTTTACATGCTGAAACAACCAAACGGGGTTTGGAAAGAGAGCTTTTTGTGGCCAACACACTTGTGGATATGTATGGCAAATGTGCTTCTATTGTAGAAGGGAGGGAGGTGTTTGGCATGCTACAAGCCCAAGGTCTTGTGCCTTGGACAGCAATGATCAAGGCATATGGTGATGACAATGAGGGTGACATGGCCATGAAGGATTTTGATGAGATGAAATACTATGGTGTGAAGCCGAATTCTATTGCATTCACCAATCTTCTTGGTGTATGTAGTTTGCCTGGTGTGGTTCCTTTGTCATAGCCTCTGCTTCATAGGAATTTCAAAGATCTTTAGGGAGATTTGCACTTGAAGCTAGAGCAAAAGATGGCGCTTAAAATGTGGCTTGTGCTGGATGTGAATGGCCTTATTGCGAATACTTACTTTGACAGTGAGCCACTCCTGAAAAAAGCACTAGATACCTAATTTGGTAGATGCTTTGGCATTATGCCTTTTTAATAGCACTGTATAAGCAATTTTTTGGGAAAGAAAAAAAAAGTGGTTGAAGGGGGGTGCATCCATGATTCACCTTCTCTTTCTCTCAGCCCTCATGTTATATTAGGTCATTGGTTTCTTGGAGAGCAGAGGCTTCCCCTCCAACACTGATGTTATGCATCCTTCACTAGAAGATTGATTTTGTGGAGGAGGCGTATAAATTTAACGTCGGGTCTGGAGAAAATTGCAATGAAACTGAGGACCGTCGAGTTGATTGGTGAGTAGCATGACGATTATGGAGAAAGCTAGTTTTTGGGGGGGACTACAATGGTGGGTACGTTGGGCGATCGATTTGCTTTGTAGAAGGAATTGACTATGGGAGGAATTAGCCACAATAGCAAGCGTAATTCAAGGGAGTAGTCATCGTCATTGGTCGAGTTATTTTGGAACCCATGTAGATCAATGTCACCAAGACTGCACTACTGATCGTACTTCTTGGGAGGGAGTTTGCTTCTCCAAAATGGTACTGGACCATATGGCATCTCCCGATAGACGTTAATGGTTGTCATGTTATCTTCTTTTTTGTCTCCTGCGATGGATCGCAGGAAGATAATCAGCATGGCTTGTATGTGATCATGAACTAGCTAGCATCCAATATAATTAGAGATGGTCAACATACATATCAAAGGCCGTCATGCTGGAGTCTTTCATGATACTGAAGAGATCCTATATTTATTGTTGTTGGAGAGTTAGCTTGCTTAGCAAGTCCAAATGATTCTGCATAGTTCGCCATAATCAAGGAGAGTTTTTGGATTGTTTTTGCTGAGCAGGAGGAGCTCTTACAACGTGATCGAAGAGAAAGTGTATTGTTGCCATGAGATGTCGCTCAAGTGTGCTGCTTCAACGGATTGCTTATGACCAAAGAATCTCGCAGTGTTTGTAACACTGAAATAAAGGCATTAACTTCTCCTTCTCTATTTTTGCAGCCAATGATAAAATTTTCATGCTTGGTAAAGGCTTCTGCTTCTTGTCCATTACATCACTTTGACATTATGTATATGTGTGGTTTTAAATACACCTAAGCATCTTCTAGCAAGATTCATCATTCGAACCTTCAATTGAGAATAAGTTGCACTGCACAGTCTAGAATTGTCTTTTTATTTTCATTGGTCAATATGAACTTGGGTGTAGAGTTGGAGTGAGTATCATGGAGTGCGAGCATAGATATGTGATGTGCTAAGAATTTGTTCCAAGCATTGAGTACCCGGATGAGTTCGAGTTTGTGTATACAACCTTTGTGAATCAATAAATTAAAATTTTTTGAGTTCTTTGAGTGTTTGCTTGCTTTTGTGCTTGTGATCTCGAGTAAATAGAGGCCGGTGCCTTCCGAAAAATCTAATTGTGAGATGAGAATTCTCGATCCGGCTCACATTTCTAAGGTCTAAAATGACACAAGCTTTTGTGTGGATGTAAGTCTTAAGGTTGAGGCCCAAGGAAATTGAATGAACTCTCCTTAAGGTGGTTGCATGGACCACAAGTTAAGAGTACAGTTTAAAAACCTATTTTTTTTAAAATAGACATGGTGAATCCATTTTTAAAATACCTCACAATAAAAAGATGATCTCTAAAAATGGATCGTGTGGGTTATCGAAAACAACAAGATCTACAACTTTTGTGTTGGACGTTTTTTCATCCGAGCAACACACAGAGAGATATCTCGAAATTGGTGTTGCAAAAGTAGGTCCTGGAACAACCACGTCTTGCATGAAGATCAACTCAAGTCTCTCTCCAAGAAGAGAAGATCTTGGAAGCTTATAAAAGAGGAGGCTCTCCTTGGGTGTGAGAGAGGTGAAGCATCACTTTGCATGCATCCAAGAGGAGAAGAGAAGGTGCAAGTGCTGTGGAAGCTCTATTGAAATCAAGTGTTGTGGAAGCTCTGCCAAAATCAACTGTTGCGGAAGCTCTGCTGAAATCAAGTTCCAAGAGGAGAAGAGAAGGTGCAAGCGTTGCGGAAGCTCTGTTGAAATCAAGTTCCAAGAGGAGAAGAGAAGGTGCAAGTGCTGCGGAAGCTCTGTTGAAATCAAGTGCCAAGAGGAGAGCCCTACACATATTGTGTAGGAGAGAAGGAGACTCAAGAATGATCAAAAGGTTCCAACTTCCAGGTTATGTAAGTGTTAGTCGGTTGTATACTGTGCAAGGAACTATGATCTTGTCTCCAAGTTCTACAAGTAATAACTGGTTTATGTGTAGTAGATGGGCTTGCTCCTTGTCAATAATATAACTCCACAAGGGGGGGACTAGCCCATCTTCCAGCCCCTAGTGTGTTGTCAATTTCTCTCTCTCTCTCTCTCTCTATATATATATATATATATATATATATATATATATATATATATATATATATATATATATATATATATACATCTTTCTTTTCTCTCATTTTTTCTCTCTCTATGCCAGCATAATATTCACCATATATATTTTAAGTGTATAAGAAAGTCGAGAGTGTATGTTGGATCTTATAACATGAGGTCATCCAAGAGCAATGGTCCATTGAAATGGCTTGCAATGTGGAACTCTTTCTTGGTCAGCAACTTGCCATTGAAGCAGGTGGTGAAGTAGCTATTTTGGTTGAGTCAACATATGAAACTCGATGATTACATAAAGGGACGTGGTCTCACAATGTATCAGGTCATATTTTAATATGCTGACAATATTTTGGTGCTCAATTGTTGTGACGAGTTTGTAGTAGAGTCACAGCTTCATGGGGTGAACTGTATACCAATTATTTAGAAAGCAAATGGTAGAGCGGCATAGTTGGTGTAAGTTTTCAATAGTGCAAGAGTCCTTAAGGATCATATTTTTCACATAGAAAGGAAGTATTCAACACATTTGTAACTACTTTTGTGTGTGATATCCTATGTTAATTGATCCAAAACTATAAGACTTTTCTGGAAGAGGTGCTCATGTTCTTCCCATGTAGCAACCTGTTCTTCCCATGTAGGTTACCACTGAGATGTAAGCAAAAGCATGTAGAGTCAGCTAATCCTAAGCCCATGAGTGCAAAATTTTGGGAAATGTATTGAATGTTGAGTCCATTTATAGAAAGCAACCTCGGCTTCTTAACGAGTATCAACAAACTCCTTGACCATTTTGTAGAGTAAGCAACATTATTGTAGTCTCTTGATGTTGGTTGGTGGAGAAAGTCAAAACTGGTTTATCCTATATGGGGCATATGTATAGATTTCGAGAAGGATGTCCTCTACTGAAAGTAGTAGTGGGTCATTTTGCAAGCTCATAGGAGGGGCAAGTTCTGACAACACTAGAGAGTGATGGGTCAGGTCCTTATGGGGGGATTGTGAGGATGGAGGAAGGTGAGGGAGAGAAGAGGCTAAGAGGGAATCCTCCTTGGTAGGAGTGTGGTACAAGGATTTGATTTGAATTGGAGTGGCTGATTTAATAGACATGACCAAGCTAGAGCAGGTTGTGGATACTGTAAGAGTTGTTGCATTGGGGATGCATGTGGATAGTTTAGGCAACCAAAGCATATATGATAGCCTACATAATAGCCTTGTACTTATAGCAAGGTTTTAGGAACCTAATGATGTGTGATGTGCAGGTTGTAGCATGGTAAGTATCATCAGCGAGATTACCTTTGCTTGGGCCTCTAGGGTGTGAAATACTTAGGAACATGTGGATAGGCTTTTGGCCTCCACTACCACTGTGACTAGGAGTTTTTGGTGGCCATGATCTTTCAAGAGTTTGTTCACAAGTATTATTATCACGAGGGGCATATTGGGTTGTGGGATATGGATGGTCTATGCAGTGCTTCCTTGGAGCAAAAAGTCATTATCACACAAGTGTCTCCAAATCAGAGGTGGATACATTTATCAACATAGTTGACATTACAATTTGTGATGAACTTGAATGTACAACCTAAGAGGATTTTGATGCCAATGCCCTCGATGTTTAGAAGAATTTAGAAGAGGAGCAGGATGCTTTCAATCTCATTGGTGATCATCAATTTGCACTTGCCAAGCAAGAAATAAGGACATCCCCCATATGGGCTCAACTTTGCATTGGTGGTTTGTAATTAAGCTTACCCTAAATTGCTCTAGTAGTAGTAAGGATGAATGTTGTAATCGTAGCCCTCATCTATCTTTGCATCAACTGTAAGGGTTCTAGGTTTAGTCAGATGAAGATGAAGTTATGCAACCCAGATAATATGTTTGTCATCCATTTCAATACTGCTAATAATAACAACTCTGACATGGATAGTGGGGGGGGGGGGGGGGGGGGGGAGTTCGAGACGATGGTAAGGAAGGGCAATGTTGCTGTTGCTCAAACTCCTCATAGAAAGTTTGTTCTATTTGTTCTAAGGGGCTATCTAGATCACCATGGGTGGTTCGTGTGAAAAACTTTGTTTGTCATCTCTGCTTAGCCATTTACCTAAGGGTAATATGGGCCGAACTTTCTATGGATGACCAAGAACATAGACACGAGATGCTGAATCACTTTGTTACTAAAGTGGGTCCCTTGATCATTAATGATCTTGATGGGGCATCCAAAGCATCAAATGACTTGCTCTCAGAGAAATCGAGTAGTGGTTATTACATCATTTTTTCGAGTAGCCCTAGCCTCTACCCATTTACTCATGTAGTTTATGGCTACAATGATGTATTGAGCTTTTGAATATTAAGCAATTGGATTGATAGGTCCCATGAAGTCTATTCCCCATTTCTCAAAGGGTTGATAGGCAATCACTGGTGTGAGTTCCATTGTATACTTTTTTATTGGTGACTTTGTCCATTGACACGCATCACAGTGCTTGACAAATCGGGCATAATCTTTAAATAGTGTGGGCCACCATAATTGCAATTGAAGCACCTTCCTAATTGTAGCAATTGCATTAAAACGTCCTCTAGCAATGTCACTTTTGTCTCTTAACACTATCTTAGTCTCATATTCACATATGCATCTCCTAAGAAGACCATCCTACCCTAGATGATATAATCGACTGTGATCAATTGGTACGATTGGATTTTGATTAAGAGGCACATGAATCATGCTTTCTCAATCAGTCATTTTGGTGGACCCTTCTCAAGGACATGGACTATGCCATCTGCATGTTGAGGCATTAAATCGACCTTGAATAGCTGAGCTTCTTGATGAATGTGGAACATGTGAGCATCAAAGATTTGATAATCAACTCCTATGGCCTTTTTGCCATTGGTCACTTGTGACAAGTAATTTGCAGTGAAGTGTTGTTTTGCCTTATGCATAATAATAGAAAAATTGAATTCTAATAATAAGAGAAGCCAACAAGTAATACATCTAGTAGTATGAGGCTTGTTCATCACAAGATAAAGCAATGCTTGATGGTCCACAAAGAAAGTGAAAGGCATAACAATAAGATAATTCCAAAATCCCTTTATAGTGTAAAGCATTGCTAAGCCTTCATGTTTTATGGTTGAATAATTCATTTTAGTCTTAGTGAGTTACCGACTCACAAAACTCAGTGAAAAATCCATGTTATGTTTACTAAGCTGGCACAACACAGCTCCAATTGCAATCTTAGAAGTGTCCATCTACACAACAAATATACTTGTCCCATTTAGAGCTCTTAAAATGGTTATAGTCATTAGAGCATGTTTTAATGCTTATAAGAGACTTGGTATTCCTTATTCCACGCCCATGTAACTAGTAACTTATAAAATGGTCGAGAAACTGTTGCATAATTAAGCACAAAGCAATGTGGTATCCAATGTGGCCAAGAAAACACTATATCCCCTTCAGGTTGGTGGGTGGAGAGAGATTCATAATAACTACGATCTTGGCTGTGTCGATGGCAATTCCATTTTTGGATATGCCATGCTTTACCCAAAATTGCACTTCAGAGGATTCAAGGACAAGTGATACTATTGACATTTCTCGAAGACAAGTTGGAGTTTCTCAAGGTGCTCCTCCCTAGAATGGATGCATAGGTCATCTACAAATGCCTTGAGCCACTTCCTAAGCATGTCCTTAAAGATAATGCACATGAGCCTTTGGAAAGTTGCAGGTGCATTAGTTAGCCCAAATGGCATGACAATGTATGCAAATACTCCCCACTCAGTGGCAAATGTAGTTTTTGGTCTATCATCTGAGTGCACTTCTAATTGATTATACCTTGAAAATTCATCTAAGAAGTTGTAAGTTTCCTTTCCTGCCACTCGCTCAATCATATGATCTGCATAGAGTAGAGGATAATGGTCTCTCAAGGTTGCAACATTCAGTTTCTTGTAATTGGTGCATACTTGGATTTTTCCATTCTTCTTGAGGATCACAACAATTAGTGATACCCAATCAATTTGTTCAGTTTCATAGATGATTCATGCTTTTTGTAACTTCTCAATCTCTTCCCAGACATAATGGGCATGGCAAGGATTCATGGGGTAGGGTTGCTACTTCATGGGATTGGCATTGGGTTTGATTGGAATTGTGTATGTAAGGACCTATGGTGGTACACCCTTAAGGTCAAAGTAGTTCCACGTAAATACGTCTCGATATTCCTTAACTAATCTACAAGTCATGCTTCATCCTCTTCATTGAGGTCCTTAGAAATATATACAAGCTTAGGAGATTCCCTTGGCTCAATGATATTCACCTATTTAACCTTTGATGGTCCCTCAATGGGTTCATTGAATGTAACATTGCTTCTCTTAAACTTCATGAAGTGTGGTAGTAGACCACATGGTTTCTTTTGACTCCAAGATTTTGACACAACACTACATGCGTCATGTTTCAAGTGTTTTCTCCTCAGATGGATTGGAAATTTAGTTTTGGGCTTTAGAAATTGAGATGGTTTCTGGGTTAGAATCGTGATCTTCTTCTATATCAGAGTCAGCGCTTGTCATAATGTCCTCCTGGACCTTTTCTTGGTCATTGGTGGCTCAGAAGACATAGATCATCAATTTGATGCCTAGTTTGTTGGTGATCATCAAGAACTTTGAGATACTCAAGCCAATCCAATTCACACATGACTTTGACAAGCCAAAATCAATGAGCAAACTCTGAGATTGTGAGGATTTTGGCTCCATGTATATTTGCTCAATGGTGTAGCCATTAGTGTCATAGTCCACTAACAAGTCTAATTCGATATCTTTATTGTCTTGAATTGACCGATAGTCCTCAGAGTCACTCATCTCCTAGGAGATGTCTATGTCTTACTCTTGCATTAGTGAGTCAAAGAGGTAATCATTGAAGTCAAATAGGATTTGGTGCAAACTTGTCCACTACCATGTGAGGTTGTTCAAGAGTTCTTGAAATATAGTTAGATTGACATCTATTTGATTGTGAAAACATGGCCTCCATTAGCTAAGGATTTTACACAACTCAAGCATATCCATTGAGATGGATAGCCCTAAAATGTAGTGGGTTTTGAGTCAAGGGCCATCATGAAGAGAGGCATTGAAGTGGAAGATTCGAGGGTAAGAGTTGTAGTATTATCCAGTGCATCTTTCTAACTCATTCATTCTTGGGTAGATCCATCCTCCAACTCTTGAGTGAATGGTAGTCCTAAGGTTGCAAGAATATGCATCCAATCTTGCTCATCCTCAAGGGAGGGAATATATCTAGCCAATGGTTAAGTGATCAAAGGATCATTAGACTCAACTTTTAATAGTGTCGAGATAGCATCTAGGTCAATGGGGGTTGCTTTCTAGGATTTCATCTTGATACATGTGGTTCCCTCGATTACCAAGGAAGACTACAGTATTTCCCCAATCTTTAATGAGATGTGCATTGCATATCCATACCAACCAAGCAACAAGTTTTAGTCAACTTCTTTCATAACAACAAAGTCAACCTTAAACAATATTCCTATAATTTTGATTAGCCAATCTCTTAGCACTCCTAATGGCCAAACTTTGAATCCATTAGTGATAGTCAGATTGAAGTACATTGGTTCAATGGGTTGATTGCCCCAAGCTTGGTGCATGTTGTGGTTAACTATGCTCACACTAGCTCCTATATCTACAATTCCTTGACCTGCAATGTCTCTAAGGGATTCTACTAAAAGCACCGCGTGTTGCTTAGCTCCTTCCTAGAATGTGTTGAGCCCTAAAGAACTTAAGGCTGGAGGTACACTAAGGCCAGATTTTGGAATGTGGTGAGAATGGCCAAGATTCGTGTCTTCTACCCATACTTTTAATCTTTGCTAGATCGTTGGACTACCCATTAGGGGAAATATAAACTCTCTTTTTTGCCCCTTGAGGGGTTTCTATCACCTCTTTCTCCAAAAAGAGATTCCAAAATAATGTTATAATAAGATATCTTTTACAATCAAATCTCGTATTTGTATTTTTAATAGAATTCAATCATTATTTTATCCCCAAACTATAGGATAAGGTCACTTTTTCTCAAAATCCTCACAACTAAAAAAATACAATTCTATTTATTCCAAAAATGGAGCCAATCATTGACATACGACGCTTTAATACCCTCATGACTTTTCAAAATTAAAATATATTAGAATAATTCTCATTCTCACTTCTTAAAATGGCAAAAGTTAAAATACGATATAAGCTGACATATACATCATATTTTAAGATTACTTTTTACCCAAAGATACCTTTTTGACTCGAGAGTTTCCTTGTAAATTTGTATCTCTTTTGGACAAATATATACCCATTTTGGGTTTTTTTTCCTTCCCTCTAAAAGCTCTAGTTTTATCCCAAATTTTGTGTACTCTTCTCTTTCCCTCTAGAATAAGATTTCTTGTATACGAATTCTTCTGAAGCAGCATTGAGGAGTGGTTTTGATACCATTTTCTAAAATCAAATAATCTCCATCTACAACACTCTCTATACTACTACAAGCAATCTCCCTCTTCAACAATCTATACTACAAGTAATCAAGTGATAATGTAGGTATCTTTATTTTTTAATCTCAGTGATGTTATTATTCTTCACAATTGTTATTTAATCCTTAAGCAAAAATTTATATATATATATATATATATATATATATATATATATATATATATATATATATATATATATAATAGAGAGAGAGTGTGTGTGTGTGTGTGTGTGTAATAGTGTGAGATAAACTAAGAAAATAAGTGACGGAGTGACAAAGAGTAAATTTGGATAGAAGATAAGATTATGTTATTGTTTTTCACTATCCAAGTTTTTGTATAAATGTGTTTAATGATCTTTGATCAATTTTTGTTGAGAGAGAGAGGAAGAAAGTATATTTTGGATAGAACAAAAGATAAGATTAGAGCCTAATTAAGAGTTGATTCCAAGATAATATTAGAGACCAACTAGGGGTTAATTATGATCTATCGTGACTGAGATCAAATGAAAGAGTCAAGATCCAATTGGGTAAAAAAGAATACAAATATAATGAATCAAAGGGGTATAATTGTGTGATTTGAATGTTAATCCAAGTTAAAATTGTCATGCATTTTCTTTGCAGAACGCAGGTGTAGGACATACTAAAAGAAAGAGAGATATTCACTTCTAATTGGAGAATGAATATGCACCACTATTCAAAAGAACTATGGAAAGGGATGATACAATAAGATACAAGATGCAACAAGAAAAAAATGCAATATAAAAAAATGTGGATCTTTGGGTTGATGGGTGCATTTATCCACCTGATCCACTAACTCAAAGGCCACCATAATTTAATGGACTTACATCATTTGTAAATATTGTTTGTGAAGGCAATGAAGGATTGTATGGATACACATGTAGACGTGACACAAGGATTATTCGTCAAGCTTTAACAAATATGCATATAAGATTACAAGGGTATGTGCAGTCTTTGATAGAAAAAGATAGATTGTTGACTAAGGAAGGATAGGGAGAATCAGAGCCTACAAAAAGCAATGTATGTCATTGAAGGTGCTATGCATGCTACACAGGTATAGAATATGGAGTTACAATCTAAAATTATGGAGTTGGAAGGAGAATAGAAACTTAAAGAGAAAGCTCATAAAAAATTTGGAGATTCTGCCCACTTTAAAAACCAAAGAAGCATGTAAGTGCATCCAATTAGTTAAACCAATTCACCAATTAACCAAAGAAAGTGGACAATATCATAGACAGATATATGCTTAATCTCCCACAATGAGGAATATGTTTCCTCATACAGAGAACAACACTATTGCTAAAGTCCTTAGCAAGGACATGGTAAAAAATGCATTGAAAAATCGTAATTTAGGGATATTGTGAATGGTGTCATAAGTGAACATCTTAGGGATGTAAGCAACTTGTTTACTGCTAGAGATTCTAAAAGGAATTATGTGACAAGGTGGGAATTAGTTTTGAGTCATATAGTATGCTCTATCAACAATTGGATACATGTTTTAAGCAGGTCTTCAAAACTAAGCAAGTAGTGCCTCTGCCAAAACCATTTCACATGAAGAAGGCTTGAAAATAACTAAATGAGAAAGTTTTAGAATTGATTAATGAGCCTACACATCTGGAGAACACACACTATACTGAAGTATGGTTCCAAAGAAATTACCTTTGTATTGAATGTATCCAACAACTTTGTATTGGATATATGTAGGGTGCAAGTGGCTATGGTCAAGTTCTACAATATATCTATGGAAGAATGTAGAGATAAGCTTAAGTTTGTCCTCAAACTTAACGAGGGTGAGATTATAAAGGGGCAAAAACTTGAACTTGTAAGTATAACACTTATGAATCGAGCATTGGATCCAGACATCAATGAAAGCCATCGTTTATACTTTAATGTGTAATCAGAGAATGAAATATTGTGGCTTGCAGCATTTGAAGTACCAAAGGAGGACCTTGAAGTACCTAAAGCTTTTTAAAACCTCACTAATATTGGGGCTAGTGTTATTCAACATAAAAAAATGGAGCAACTTTACATGTCAAAGGATTTGGAAACTATCAAGTTGAATGGTAGCTTGCATGTGATTTAAAAGCATGAAGTGTATGTTTGGTTTACCGAATGCAGCAAATGCAAAATTTCCATGCATACATTGTATGAAAACTAGAAAGAAGGGAAAAGATGGAAAGAAAGAATGGCTTACCAAGATAGAACAACAAGGTGCTCCAACATGTGATCAAAAAGTCATGAGAAATGGAGTGCTGGTCCCAATGGATCCAAACTTACACCCTATTTTGAAAATACCATTGACAAGGGTTGATTTTTGCACATTGCATTGTTTAGTTAGAATAATTTAGAAGCTAGTATATGAATATGCATGCTTCGCATACAATATGTCGCTTGTGTCAGAAGCTGATGCTACATGTCGGAAGGTAGAATAAGTCCTCTCTTTGAAGTTGGATTGCACGGGGGCCAAGTAGAAATAAAAAGGATGAGAAGAATCATGCCCTTGCAAACCATGCTTCGGTAAACCCAAGGCTAAGAAATTTGTATCTCCACCTCAAGATGAGAAATGCAATATACTTATGAAACAACTAGAGAAGTATGAAGCATGGAAAATGTTGCACCTTGCTATTCCGGATTGGAGCAATGGGGGAAGAACAAGGATTGCAAAGGCAGAAGTGTGGATACACCTAGATAAATTAGCATCTCTCTTACAAAAGTTAAGATTTAGAGATGGTGATGCCAATACATTTAAAGAGACAATTGCTAAATTTCACAACTCTATGGTGGAGACATGGACTTCAAATAACATAACACACTACATGGTCAGTAGTATTTGTTGAGATGGCAAGCTCAACATGTGCAGACATTGATGACGGACCACCTGGTTAGATGAGTCCGCACGTCTACACTTAGCATGCTGGTGGTCATTATGATACTCACATGGCCATTGACTTATCACTTATTATATTTAGTTTGTTACACCTACCTACAGCTGGCAAAGATATAGCGCCAGTCGATTGGTGTAATCGATTATGCACTGTTTGACTTAGTATGCCACTTTCCTTTATGTTGTATATTATCTATACTTTGTGTACATTGTATAGTGTGTAGAAGAAGAATAAGAAATCAGCAAGAAAACGTTTTGGTCTCCATCTATCTTCTTATGTTCTTGAGTGAGCTTCCTCATGTATACAGTGTGTGTTTGGCGCAGCAGCTCAAGAAAGTCCTCCCACCACATGATTCTTGACATGGTATCAGAGCCGCACCACTGAGAGAGACTGATTTTGAAGGCTGAAGTGAAGGAGAAGAAGCAAGGTTCGAGCAAGCAAGCAACGGGTAAGAAGCTCTCCCATTTTTCCACTCTTACTCTTGGATAGTGCCTATGGAGGCACCGGAAGCAAGGTAGAGTAAAAATCTCAGATTACTAAGAGATTTGGTGTGCAAGTAGACCACTGTATATTCTGCACTATAGTTTTTTTTGGCATCTGAGGCCATTTCAGGCCCTATTTTAGAGCCACAAAGTTGTGGACAGCAGTTTCAGGGTGTACTGTGATTTCAATTGTATTGACCGAAAGTGGGTGCACAGGTTACAGATTTTAAATCTGTAATTTTTGAGGTGTTTGCCAAGAAGCAAACATAAGGTTCATCTGCAAATAAGTTACAGATTACATGTACTATTGAGCAATCTGTGAAAAAGGTTGCTTTGTATATTGTTGTGCACTTATTGTGAAAGGTTGCAGAAGACTAGCTTGTTGTGTTGTATCCTTTTTTGTGATAATGGTAGAGAACTGTGGAGATTCCATTATTGAGAAGCTCGACAAGAACAACTACCCTTCATGGAAGTTCCGTGTGACAAACTTCCTCATTGAAAAGAGCCTTTATGAGTTTGTTTCAGATGAAGAAAAGGAGCCAGAGCTGGGTATCCCTTCGACTACAGATGAATTAAAAGCACGGAAAGAATGGAATGCAAAAGACAAAAAGGTGATGTACTAGTCATTGATAATATGATGTTGGGACATATCAGGAATGCAGATAACTTCACATGCAGCTTGGACAATTTTTGAGAACATATTTTCAGTAAATACAAAGGCACGAAAGATTCAACTCAAGCAAGAGTTGAATACCTTGAAGAAAGGGAAAATGTCTATCAATGAGTATGTTTTGAAGGTGATAAGCATTGCAAATGCTTTAGCAGCAACAATTGATGCAATGCCTGATGATGATGATTTGGTTTCATCCACTTTGAGTGGCCTTAATAATGAGAAGGCATGGAAATCATTTGTTACTTCAATATACGTACGGAAGTCATTTCCAAATTTTGATGAGGTGATCTCTCTCATGATTACCGAAGAGATCAATATGTAGGGTGACTCATCTGAAAAAAATGGTGAATAGGTCCAAGCATTTTACTCAAGTTCAGGAAGGAGACGTGGTAGATCCTCTTCGAGAGGCCGTGGTATAGGACGTGTTGGTGATAGCTAGCAAAACAGGTTCAATCACCAATTTGGTGAAATGCAGGTTTCAGGAGGCCAAGGAAGCTTTAGAGGTAGGGGGAGCTCTAGAGGATGAGGTGGATGGCAGAACAGAGGTTCTAAAAATTTTGCTATTGTTTGCCATTATTGTGGCAAGACAGGTCATATTGTAGCCCATTGTTATGCTAAGAAGGATGATATTCGCAGTGGTAAATTACAGCAAGGAAACTATGCATCGTCTTCACGACAGAATGAAGACAACATATGATGAATGCAATTACAGGAAAGGGGACACATGGTGATGTATGGTATGTCGATTCAGATGCATCTAACCATATGACCAGTCATGTTGAATGGTT
This sequence comes from Lygodium microphyllum, assembly GCF_053477565.2. Taxonomy (NCBI): domain Eukaryota; kingdom Viridiplantae; phylum Streptophyta; class Polypodiopsida; order Schizaeales; family Lygodiaceae; genus Lygodium; species Lygodium microphyllum. The sequence goes on along the minus strand of NC_141139.1, from coordinate 43,522,387 downwards.
TGGAGAGATGTAAGACTTATAAAATCTAGGTTATGTGCAGACGGGTGATAATTCATGCTACCCAATTTCACACATTGGAAAGGTTCCCTTGTCCTTGCATGATGGTTAGACAATGAGTTTGACAGATGTATTACATGTGCCATCAATCACAAAGAATCTAGTGTCTGTTAGCCAAATGGTAGAGCAGGGATTGCAGGTCCCATTGAATGTAAAAGGTTGTTTTGTAGAACACTTTAATGATAAGTGTAGGTTGGTCGGCAAAAGGAAGTAGAGTTGGCCGCATGTTCACTTTCGATGCTGGAATTCCTGCAATGGATGCTGCTATGTATGCTAAAGGAAAATGAGTAATTGCAGATATTGCAATATGGCATAAACGTATTGGACATGCAAATGTGCAAAGGCTAAAATTAATGCAGTCCAAAGGCTTGGTTACAGGGTTACCTTCTTTTAGAGTTGCAAAATTGCATAAAGTCTGTGAAGCATGCCAGCCCTTCTCGCATGACAAATAAGTGAGCAAAAATATACTTGATGTAGTGCATACAGATATTTGGGGGCCTACACATAATGTATCTCTTAGTGGCAGCAAATACTTTGTCACATTCATCGATGAATGTTCAAGGAAGCTATGGGTATATTTCATGAAGGAAAAGAGTAATGTATTTGAGCAATTTAAATCTTTCAAGGCAGTTGTTGAAACAGAAACAGGCTTAAAAGTTAAGTGCTTGAGATTAGATGGAGGGGAAGAGTATCTCTCTAATGAGTTTAGTAGCTTCTTGAGGACTCATGGGATAAAGAGACAATTTACTTGCAGGTATAACCCATAGCAAAATGGGATTGCAGAGAAAAAAAATAGGCATACTGCAGAAGTTGCACGAGCATTAATGGTTGAAAAGAATATGCCAAAATATTTTTGGTCTAAAGCTGTTCATACTGCTATCTATATTATGAACAAAACCCCCACAGCTGCAGTTCATGGGATGACTCCCGAAGAATGCTTTCCTGGCAAGAAGCCCGATGTATCACACTTGAAGGTATTTGGCTGCGTTGCATATGTTCATGTGCCAGATAAGCTACGGAAGATGCTTGACCCAAAGGCTAAAAATGTATCTTTATTGGATATCCTTTAGAGTAGAAAGGGTATCGTTGTTATAACCCTGTCACAGGTGAGTTTAAAGTGAGCATGGACATTATTTTTTATGAGATGAGTAGTTGGTATGCACCTACTGGTGATGTATTAGATGATGATAATGATCATGATAGCTATGTGTAGAAAGAAAAGTAATAATCACGGAGTCTTAGTGGACCAGAAACATCATTTGGTACTACACCTATAGTGAGACCTTAGTCTGGGAGACTAAGGAGTAGCCCTACATCTTCAGGTGTATCTATAAGTGTTGCAGGCAAAGACAAAGGAAAGAAGAAAGTGCTAGATGGTAATGATGAATCTACTAGTCATTTGGGATTTGATGGAGATTCTAGTGGTTTAAAGATTTCGGATAATGAGCTTGGTATTCCTTCAGTCAAGACACCAGGTGTACAGAGAGCTCATTGTAATGTAAAGGCTCCATTAATTGATCCAGTGGTACGTAGGTCTAGTAGGGTCAGATACCCTATTAAAAGATTTGGCTTTGAAGGTTATGCAGTTCACTATTATGCTTATATGGTGAAACTAGTTGAGGATGTTGAGCCCACTTATTTTGAGGATGCTGTTGGTCATGCTCATTGGGATGCAGCAATGGATGAGGAGATGGTTGCATTAGAAGCCAATAAGACTTGGGATTTGATACCCTTGCCTAAGGGTAAGAAAGCTATTGGCTGTAAGTGGGTTTACAAAGTCAAGAATAATGTAAATGGTTCAATTAGCAGGTATAAGGCTAGGCTGGTTGCAAAAGGCTATGCTCAAACATATGGCATAGATTATGAAGAGACATTCAATCGAGTTGCTAGGATGGCAACTATTAGATGTGTGATTATCCTGGAAGCAACTAAAGGTTGGAGTTTGCAACAAATGGATATTAAGAATGCCTTCTTGCATGGCGAATTGCAAGAAGAAGTGTATATGGAGCAACCATCAAGTTATGAGGATTTAGAGCATCCCACATATGTCTGCAGGTTAAAGAAGGCACTCTATGGGCTGAAGCAAGCACCTTGAGCATGGTCTGAAAAGATTGGAGAGTATCTTGTCAATATTGGACTTTTTATTTCCGATGTTGATCACTCACTTTATGTGAGAAGGGGAGATGCAGGTTTGGTCATCATAGTCATTTATGTGGATGACTTGATTATTACTGGTGATAATGACAATGGGATTGCTGAAGTTAAGGACTTCTTGAAGAAGAAGTTTGAGATGAAGGATGTGGGTGAGTTGAGATACTTTCTTGGTATTGAGGTGATTAGAGATGATGGTATATGGCTATCCCAAAGGCAGTATGGCTTGGATATGTTATCCAAGTATGGTATAACAGCATGTAAGCCTCTTTCAGTACCATTAGAGCAAAATGTGAAGTTGAGTGCCGACGTTGGGGATGAGATAGAAGATCCTACTATGCTCAAGAGGATAGTAGGGAGCTTTATTTACATGACTATCACAAGGCCAGACTTGAGCTGAGCTATGATGTTGGCCTTGTCAGTCAGTTTATGCAGATGCCTAGAAAGCCTCATTTGGATGCAGTTAGACGTATATTGAGATATGTGAAGTCCACTTTACATTACAGACTTTTTTATGAGGCAAGTAAGGATGTACAGGTCTTTGGATACACAGATGCAGATTGGGCTGGTAGCATGTTAGATAGAAGATCTACTAGTGGATTTATGTTTTCCCTTAATAGTGCAGCAGTTACATGGAGCAACAAAAAGCAACCTATGGTTCTTTATTGAGTACAGAGGCTGAGTATAAAGGTGCTACTATGGCAGCATATGAGGTGGTATGGCTACAAAAGTTATTAGGTGATTTGGATGTGCAGGGAGATGGTCCAGTTGTCATTCATTGTGACAACATGAATAGCATACAATTAGCTAGGAATCCAGTGTTCCATTCTAGGACAAAACACATTGAGGTGCACTACCACTTTGTGAGAGAGAAGGTACTTGCAGGAGAGATTGACTTGGTATATGTCAGCACACAGGATCAGATAGCTGACATTTTCACAAAGGCATTGTGTGCAAAGAAGCTTCAAAAGTTCCGAAGCTTACTTGGAGTTGCAGAGATAGAGTTGAAGAGCTTGAGGGGGAGTGTTGAGGGGGTGTTGAGATGGCAAGCTCAACACGTGGGGACATTGATGATGGACCGCCTGGCTAGATGAGTTTGCACATCTACACTTAACACGTTGGTGGTCATTATGATACTCACATGCCCATTGATTTTTCACTCATTATATTTAGTTTGTTACACCTAACTACAACTGGCAAAGATATAGCGCCAGTCGATTGGTATAGTCTATTATGCACTGTAGGCCACTTTCCTTTATGTTGTATCTTATCTATACTTTATGTACATTGTATAGTGTATGGAAGAAGAAGAAGAAATCAGCAAGAAAACATTTTGGCCTCCATCTCTCTTCTTGTGTTCTTGAGTGAGCTTCCTCTTGTGTATACAGTCTTGTGTATACAGTGTGTGTTTGGTGCAGCAGCTCAAGAAAGTCCTCCCACCACACGATTCTTGATACTATTGTCACTATTACAAAAATATATCATCATTGTGAATTAGTTTGTGTTTCTAATCTCTCTTTCTTATGTAGCATATACTTGAGACATATGGTCCATACTTTGCAGATCAAGGGAGTTTAGTAGTATGGTCAACTCAAGGCATGGAGGGATCTCATTGTGGCAAGCTCGTTGTGCTTTTCAAAAGGCAATGGATCATTGAGGTGGCATCAATGATTCCAATTCTATGAGCCAATTATTCCAGTGGTGGTATAGGAGATTAGAGATATGATATAAGGAAAAAAATAAATCCAAAACCTCTCAAGCAGAATTTGTAAATAGGGAAATATATGGAGAGAAAAGTAAGATATGAAAACAATACACCTAGACAACACCATGTAGAATGGTTAGGCAACCCAAGAGAGAGATGGAAAGAAATGGAGACCTAGATAAAGAGTACAATTTTGATGTATTTAGAGTCTAAGAGATAGTATAGGTACTAAGGATATGACTCATCAATACTCCTATCTTAAACATAAGATATCTTAAATACTCATATCTTAAGCTTTAGATAATTTGTCTATTTTAATTTGACTAAAAGAGCATTTTGTGATTTTTTTTAAATTTCAAAGGTTCAAACTATGTTTTTCAAAGTTTTGATATCGATTGCTCTATCTATTAGGTCTATTAATCTTCAACCACACTTCTTGGGAGAAGGGACAATGTAACAATGCCTATCTTAGAGAGTGAAGTTAAGGTTATCTCTACTTGAGTCCTTTATTTGGCTTTAGATACAAGATATTGTTGGAACTTTCAAATTTTAAATTTAAATTATGAAAAGTTAAATTTGAAATCCTAAGACAAAGATTTAAAAATTCCAAACCTTGGAACATTCACTAGCCTAAAGAGAGAGGGACATGAGGGGGGTGGTAGGAGACAGAGAGAGGGAGGGATGGGGTGCACACACAAAGAGAGAGAGAGAGAGAGAGAGAGAGAGAGAGAGAGAGAGAGAGAGAGAGAGAGAGAAGTTCATTTATACTACAGTAAGTTTAAAAGTTTTATATTAAAGTCAAGTCTCTCCTTTCATTTTTCCCCATTACTCTTTACTCTACCCTCCACTTTTCTATCCTATATCATCACAACCATGGCATGTTCCAAGCTTCCTATCAAGAAGGTGCATGCAAGAGCTCAACACTCTTTTGAATCTAGTGAGCGTACTGTGAGTGATAACGGCTCCCTGGTAGTCGACAATGGTGGCCCAATTACAATTAATAATGGTAGCACTACTGTGGCCAACAATGGAGGCCCTAGTGTGGTCAATAATGATGGGCCGTCTATCGAGAATGATGATCCACCATTGTCCAGAAATGGTGGTCCACATGCTCTAGTTGCTCCAGCTCCCACTATTGGTCCAACTAGTAATATACGTCCTCCAACACATAAGAAGTGAAGATGGAGACCATGCATAACTACTTTACATGAGATAAGGAAATTCCAAAAGACTGCTAACTTGATTATTCCTAAGGCACCATTCTCTGGTTTGGTGCGAGAAATACTACAAGATCTACAGTCAAGGCATCATAACAGGTTCTTTTCAAGGAACTAGGCAAGGAATGTGGGGCGATGGTCAAGGCAAGCCTTGCTTGCTCTCCAAGAGGCAGTTAAAAGCTACTTCATTGAACTCATGAGTGATGGTCAACTTCTAGCCATTCATGCCCGAGGTATTGCTATCAAGCCCATAGATTTGGTTCTCGTCCGTAGGATTTGCAACAACAAAGATGCATTTAATCTTAATGTCAACAACATGCTTCGAGAAGCTACCTTGTAAATGGATCTATGTTTAGGTTGTAGATTTTATGAGCTTAGTCTCTGGTTATCCTTTTAGAAGACCTTCAAGTATTTAATAGTAGTGGCCTTCAAAACTGAGCTAGATTTTGCCTAGCTCTAGTTTACTTGGTGCGATGTACTATCTATCGTATATTTCGTGGTTTCATAATGCTAGATCCGATATATGATATTCTATTTTGCCCATAATTTGCATTGTGTAGAATTTTAAGCTTCCAATTTTGCAAGTAGTTTCGTTGAGGTTAAATTTAATATGCAAACACCTACACATTGGTGAACAATTGTACTTGGACTAATGCACTATATCTTTATTGTAATTTGTGGTTTTGTAATATTATATCCAATATATGATATTCCATTTTGCCCATGATTTGTATTTTGAGAATTTTTAAGTTTCCAATATCGCGTGTAGTTTGGTCGAGAATACATTTAATACAATTACGTACACTCTATGAATTTTTTCTGTTCTCAATGAAGTATAATCTAGTTAATGCAATTTTCAAAAAAGTTTCATCTATTAATTTTATAAATCAAAATCCAATGAAACTTCACCCATATACCAGGCATCATAAGAACACACCAAGAATAAAAAATTGGCCCCATCAAAAGCCTCTAGGACACGTGACTAGAGGCTCATGTATGGGACCCTGAATCTAGGAAATCAGGGCCCCACACACGAGTCTCTGGCCAGGTGTCCCAAAGGCTTCTAATGGGGCCAATTTTTTTTTGGGTGGTTGATGTGTCTTAGAAGAGTCCACAAGTAAAGTTTCAAGTCAATCTAATTACTAGTCATATTTTTTAAAAATATGGATACATTAATTCAAGTTTATGGATTTTTAAAAAGTTTGGCTATAAGTTGAGAGTTTCACCTCATTTTACACATTTGAGTTTTGTGTTTCAAATTTTCACTCTTGGAAGACATTTAACGCACCAAGAAAATGGCCCAGAGATCCCCCCCATAACTCTTGCGCAAAGGCAACCTCCCCTTGCTCCATCGGCACCACCACTATGCCACCATCGCAAGTGTCGATGGAAGCCAAGCACACTAGCCCTCCAAGAGATTTGCCATTATCAGAAGACCACGTACCTCTTGATACCAAAGGCTACATTCCAAAAGGTGGTGCAGCAGACAATGCAAAATATACGGATTAGAAACAACGAGAGGCACTTCTTAGATAGTTCAAGTATGGAATGACTTGATTGGTGGACTACCTAAGTTCTCCTTGCACTATAGGAAGTTGCTAAAGCCTTCCTCATTGACTTGTTCGGAGACTCGGTCTATGCATGTCACTAATAGGGATCTACGGATGGTGAGGTTCTTTCAGTGATGGATGGATAGTCTTGGGAAGAGCAACAACTAATGAAACATGTATGGAATTTAGCTTCTAAAGTGATTTTGTAAAACCCTACTTGTATTGGATCCTCTATAAATTGGTATGAATATGAATACAATATTTTTGGTGCATCTTATTTTTGTTTAGTTGCTTGCTATTTGTTTTATTTATTTATTTAAGCTATCCTTACATGCCTTTGGATAATAAATGTTGCGCACGAATTTGATAAAGCACTGTGTATTAAATTTAAATAACTAATCATGTTGCATATAAATCCAATAAATAAGCATTACATTCAAAGAAAAAACAATAATAAATGATACGTATCACAAACTACATTGCATGCAAACCCAACAACATTGGTCTTCATTAATATAAGAGAAGATTACAAATTGTGTTACATTGCAAAACAGACATCATTAGGTAGTAAGTACATCTAATCTATCCAGACTTATTGTGGAGCTAGGCTCCCCATGGTCAGAGCTACTATTTATCGTACGTAACAATATATTTTGCCCCAGAAGTTCTTGCCTAATGACAATGGGGTCTTCAACTTCAGCAAAACCATACCACCGACCACCATGGAGAAAAGTGAGCTAAACCTAGTACTTGTGAACAAGTAGAGCAGCTTTGAACGTCGAAGCAACACTACTTTCTCCAAGCTGGGGTTGGTCAAGATGGTCTTGAAGGGGCCAACCTTTGTTAGTGCCCTCAGTTTTAGGAAGTTCTCAGCAAAAGCAAGACGACATGTCTTATGAAATACTACTATGTCGCTGACAACTTGGCCAATGTACTCCTTCAATGCCAAGTCTTGCACCCTTCCTTGGCCACCAGATCGCCCACCTTGCCTGTATGAAAACTCATCTATATAGATAATATCTTACATTACACAAGTTTAGTATCAAACTCACTATGCATGGAGAATGCTAAAGATATATACTTCAGATTTGCGTGCAACTTCATCCATAGGGCCTCCAAGGCATGTGGACCCACGATATGAATTTTGACTGGGATTGGACCCTTGCAATAACAAAATCTATAGGAATCCACCTAAGAGCTGAGTTGGAATGGAGAAAATGAGAAGGTTTGGTGCATCACAAATTTGTGCCATTATGTTAGAGCTAGGATCTATTGCAAAAAGTGAGCTCTCTAGATTCAAGGTTATGCAAAACCTTGAGTACATCTAGCCTCCTATAGGTGCATAAAGTGTGGAGCTAATCCATGCAGCAAAGGCGAGAGTAGTAGCCATGGCACAGAGAGAGAGAGAGAAGGAAGGAGAGCACAAGTATATAGAAGTAGAGAATGAAAGTGAAAATGATTTTGGAGATCTAACTTTTATGTATCAAAGGGTTTTAAATAAAGGTTATTATAAAATTTATAACCTTAAAGTTTTAAATTAAAACCCTAACCATGAATACTTTATTTCATTAATTTAAAACCACCATCAAAATTACTAAAATAGACAAACTTTTCATCACACTTCATTATATCCTCAAATATGTTTGGATAGTTGAGTATGTTCAAGTGTAACTAGAGCAAATATTGGAAATTTTTAAGAAAAATATCTAAAAGACCTTCAAAATCCCTTTAGATCAAATTCTTAGGAGAGCCCTGATTTACTCGCTTTGTTTTATGTGTTCAACTTACTTTTCCTAGCAAAAATGTTAATGAGCTCATTGATAAAACTTTACCACTAGTTTGACTCTTTGGGATGGCAGACGCATCACATCAAGTGATCATATATATTTTAATAGAAATAATTCATGAATAAGAAATCTAAAACTTGTTGTGTGACACATAGTTTTCTCATATGCCAATCATATAGCAAATGCCGAGGGGGGGTCACTCATGAATATATGTATATATAACGTGAGTTCAAAATAAGGGGTTTTTAAAACACCAATTTTATACATTTTTAACATACAGAAGGGTATCATATAAAGGGATTACTTACAGATTGAATAGAAAAGGGTTGTGTTTTATTCAAGAAAAATTCACAGATTAGGATATTTATAAACAGGCCATGAATGCACGTTATATAGAGAATATATATATAGTGAACCCCTCGAGGCAAATGCCTTATCAGCACATGAACTCAAGCAACATGGTTACAAATTATTGTTGTCACTCAATAGACTAGTGTAGGTTTGTTAAATAATAAACTAAAATAAAAGCATTGACTCCATTTAACAACAATTAGAAATCTAAATTCTTCCAACACTTGTTTCCATCTCTTCTAACAATAGAGCGAGTGCTCAAAGAAATGAGTAGAAGAGATGAGTTGCAATATATAATTATGCATAGATAATATTCCAAAGGCTACAGAACTCTAGCCTACAATCATGATTTTAACTAGTGCGATCAACTAATTGCAACATATATACTCACATGCTTAGATCATAGTAAACCAAAATTATCAAAATTAAAAGTACATAGAAGTTTAAAAGATGTTTGTATTTGCTCTTTGTAAGAATTTTTACAAGGATTCCACTATCTCAATGATATATTGTGGATAAGCACATTGCTTACATGTCAAGGATAGTTCACTACGATTCCTGACTTTTCTATTATCTAACTTGAAATAGAAGTTGCACAAGTGCTCATTGGACATTAATCAGATTTAAAAGAAATGGGCCAATGACTCTCTACGCTAACTACAAAAGGATTATGACCATTCCACAAGATAACCAATCTATGAGAGCAGTATGTGTCTCATCACGGGTATATTGATCTAAGCTAATCCACTCCCCTTGCAAAAGTCACCATCTTCTATATCGAAAGCGAATGCACATAGTTTTTCTAGTGATGAAATACATGTAATTAAATCAAAAAAATATGGTAAGTAAATGTGACTAACACAACAATTCATCTAATAAATATTTACATCAAGTAAATCAAGGCATAAAAATTAGTAAAAAAGATTTACCTCGATGTAAGATCTGATTGATTGACCTTGCAGTCGATCATCTATTCAAAATGTGTTCATTTGACTTACCATGACTTGGCCAATAGCTAACTCATCTATTCCTCGGACAGACAATTGCATTAAATATAAGTAATCTTTGTTTTCTTTAAAACCTCACATGAACTAAACAAATGTGTAAACAATAAAAATGGAATGAACTAACTTAGATGCACATCTTTGGAGCCAATGGTAGGTTTCATAGCATTATTGATATCTAATTTTATATTAGACTTACATGCTCTTGACAACTCCAAAGCTACCAATCAACCATTCACAACTAAATAGTGGCAATAATGGGATATGTTGTAATCTTTGACTTTCTACTACATACAATGAATTATAAAAAAAGATATTTTGAGTTGCAAGTTGACTTGCAGAGTTATTATCATAGATCAAAGGACCTATGATTTCATGCCAAACATGTATCTTGCCGCCCAAACATTCCACATTTTACCATTTATGCAAAGTCGATGGATATAGAGCTGTCAGTAAAACAAACTTGAATTAGAACACTACAAAGATTATAAACAATAACTCTGATGCAAAGGAAAAAACAATGATAAATTTTAGAAACTTAGTGTTTTGTTTATATTTTGCAATGTATTTCTTGTCATATACACAATTTTGTTTATGCATATAAACATGGATCAACACTTATGTTATTGTACTTGTCCCATTAAATACTTTTCTGAACTCTAAAATTCTACGTTTCCAATATTTGATGGGGTCTACAACATCTGTACGCTTGATCTTGAAACTCCCTTGAGTACTTGGGTGCATCAAAATCCAATCCAACTTATAGTATTTATCACAAATCCAATTACTGCTACTATATTTCCTATTGAAAACCTCCATTGCAAGTATGTTATTGATGTTTTTTCTTCATTGAAGACATCTATATTAACCAAATACAAAAGTTACCTATCAGCAAGCTTTCATGTGCTTTTATGTTTACAATATAAGTGCATTTATCCATTTATCAAATCATTAGAATAACAATATTTTCATGCACAAGCATCCCTTTGCCATTTCACATATGCAATTCTAATATTATGCAATGCTATGAGACTGCAACACTGATGTTATCTCATGCTATTCCATGGTTTTAGAATCTAAATAAAATTATCTCATTAACAAGATTAAAAAATAACAAAATCTTTTCTTATTCATAGCATTTTAGTTGTGGATTTCTAAATACAAGAATATTAATGTTCAAATCTATACTAGATATTTCTTTCCATCGATCCTAACTAGATGTCAACAATAATACTTCATACAAAATACTTACAATTGAAATAAAATTTTACATTTAATCATTGTAGAGAGCAACATACCTAGGAAACTTTGTAGCCCTCAATCCTAAGGTTGTTAGAAAAGAAGTTGATTTATGGATAGTAGGTGTATCTCGCTAAGATGGAGACCTAATATACAATAGCGAAAGGTAGTTTAACTTAGAATATGCATATTTTGCAAATGTTTTCTCTAAATGAAATGGAATTCAACCATGGAGTAGTTTTTAAAAAAGGACATTGTACCTATTATTCTTTTCACAAAGAAGCATAGAGATGTTGAACAAGAAGTTGAGTTATTGCAAGTTCATTATTCCTTCACTGTGAGATTCCTAGAGTACAAAAACAAAAGAAATCTTAGGTCAAGGCATGTATATAACTTACATAGGCTTTGTCGAAATGAGTTGAAATTTAACCATGGAGCAACAAGAAAAAATGACAATATACATGTGGCTCTCTTTGTTGAGAAGCCCAAAGATGTTGAAGAAGTTGAGTTTTTAGAAAATCATTATTCTTCACCGTGGGAGATTCTTGGAGTACAAAAACAAAGGAAAGCTCGGTATGCATATAATTTGCATAGATTTTATCCAAAAGAGAAAAAATCTATCTATGGAGCAACAAAAAAAAAAGAAAACATACTTGTAACTTTGTTTACAAAGAAACCCAAAGATGTTGAAGAAGAAGTTGAGTGTTTAAAAGATCATTGTTCTTAACTGTGAGAGACTCCTAGAGTATCAAAACAAATAAAGTTCATGTCAAAGCGTGTATATAACTTACACACGTTTTTTCCAAATGAGATAAAACTTTACAGTAGAACATCTATGGAAGAGAACAATATACCTGTAAATTTTTGTTAAGAAAATCTTAAAGCTTTTGTAGAATAAGCTCTGCTCTCATAAAACATGTGAAACTCACTCTGTGTTTGTGTAGAGACAATGAAATTTCACAGGGTTATTAATACGACAAGCAACAATGAGGCTATAAAATTTCGTTAGGAAAGAAGAAGCGAGGAAAGAGAAATGATAAAAATTTGAGTTCCGCTTAAGAAAGAGGGGAAAACTAAAAAGGGGAGATATGAAAAGTGAAACAAAAAAAAATAAGAAAATGAAAATTCGAGTCATAAACTTTCAAGAAGTGATATCCTTGTATTCCCCACATTTCCCCTTATTTTATTGTTGAGGGAAGATTTGATTAGTTTGTCATTTTTTTATCTTCCTTAGGATGTTTAAAGATATATATTGTAGGGGTATGAGGGAGATTAAGTTATGATGCAATTTATGTATAAAAGGGCACCATAGTTTTTTACTATCAATACATACACCTCTTGACCATTACCCTTATTTAAGCATTATTGAAGGCATGTAAGAAAACTATGCATAGTCTTATGGATCATTCAACAAAAAGGCATACAAGGAACAACAACAAATTACTCTTACATCAAGCTTGATCCATGGAATGAGAGGTTTTAGCATTAGAGAAAAAAGATTCATCCTTTCAAGCTTGCAAGGTTGGAGATTTAAAAATAGTGTGCAAATGGAGTTATTGAGCTTTTCAAGTGTTTTGTTGAAGTCAATAGTGGGTTTGCTTTTGAATGTTTCTAAGCTGGAAATTTCAATATCTTATTTGATGTATACATCTATAGCATGAGGACATTTATGTGCAACAACCTAAGGGCTTTGTGGAAAGAGGCAGGAAACACCTAGTGTGCAAATTGAAGAAGAGTCTTTATGGGCTTAAGTAGGCACCTAGGGAGTGATACCATGAGTTTGATGCTTTCATGCATTCATAGGGATATTCCCACAATGACATGGATCCATGTCTATATACGAAGAAGGCCCATGATAGTAGCTTAATATCTTAGTGCTTTATGTCAATGATATGTTTATTGCTGGGAGTGCTCATATTGAGCTAGATGCTTTAAAGATTCAGTTCAAGAAGAGCTTTGAGAAAAAGGTCATGGGACATGCCTCACACATACTTGATGTGTGGATTACATGCGATTTCTCTAAGAGACTTCTCTACTTGTCCCATAAGGGGTACATACACTGAGTACCATATCCAAGTGTTGCAAATTTCTTAGCATACATGTTTGGTGAGTTTCTCATGTTAGGGTCTTCTCATCCTTATGTATATAATCTCCTGCTTGGCCTATGTGATTTTTCCTTGTTAAGCTTCATGCTTCCATAGAGAAGGACTAGAGCCATCTTTTTTTTTGTTGCATCCCATACCATTGGCTACCGCTATTAGATAACAATATGTTGACACTGATGGCCAAAGCTAGTGAATGTCAATATATGTCTTAGTACAAGCATAAAAACACGATTCAATATATATAAATACTTGTTGTGACGTAAATAATGAGGATAATTTTTCTTTGATCCACTTTATTACAAAGAGATATTCTAAGGCAAATATACACGCTTATATTGAGGCGTATACTAACATTGTCAACCTTAAAAAGAGGAAACTCTCTTTTTGTTCAAACTTTATGGAAGCAGACTACAACCTAAAAGTGTGAAAAAAACTTGTAATAAGGTTTATCTCTCCCTCTCTCTCCTTCTCTTTTTCTTAGTCATTTATGTACAAATCAACCTTAGTTTCAAGGTTTCTCACCAATAGTGCCTTTCCGTGTCTTTTATGTCTATGGAATGGTATGTGATTGTAGTAGCCTATCTAGAAGTGGTCAATAGAAAATGAAAAGAAGGAAAGAGAATCTACATGCATCCTTATTGTTTAATTAAAGAATGATTATGTGTAAGTAGTGCTTAGTAGCAGGTTGGTTTAGTACTTAGATAATCATCAAGACCTCAATAGTTAGTATGTCTATGTTTAGGTCAAACTAATATGCAAGTTAGTAAGTTACATTGGATTCATATGTGGGTCAAACGAATTACTAGTTAGGCTAGGAGTATATATTATTAGTAGGTTTGATTTAGGTTATTGAGTAATATACAAGGTTAGTAGGTTAAGTTAATAGCATGTGAATGAGAAATACAACACAATACTAGTATATCAACGATTCAACTTGAAATGCAACTTAAAATGGGAAAGACAAGTTGAGTGATATCAAGAATTGAACAATTTATAAGTAGTAATAAAGCAAAATAGGTTAAATTTTCCCTTTCCAATATGAGATATTTGCCTTATCCAGTTTCTCAATTTTGAACAATGCATTTTCAAATCAAAAGAAGAAGCCATAACCATTGCAACATGTATTGAGCACGTATCAAAACAACAAGCAACCAAGATATTGTTGTGAGTCCAACAAATTACAAAATTGAGTATTCACCACAATGGCCAACCAATGGCAAAAGCAATACCAAAATAGCTCGAGCACTCTTCAATGCACACCAATCTTTAAGCAATTATTTTCCATAATTTCTTGTTGTTTATCTCACTAAGAGCAACATCCAAAATTTTACAATGTGAAAATGGTTCTACCTTATTTGACCTTAAAATTGATGCTATGCAATGTCCAAAATATGAAAAATGTGAGGAAAATGACATAAATAGCCTGACCCATGAAAATTCATCAAAATATGTTGTGTCCATTAAGAACAATCTGCCTCAACCTTCATTGAGCAATAGACCCCACAAAAATCACAATCTCAGCATAGCATCAACTTTGCCTCTCTTTCTTCGTCTTTGTTAATAGACATAAGCAGACCCCTACTCAAGTAGGCCCAACAAGAAGATTCCCTACTTTTCAACAAGGCAACCCCTTGCTTCTTACAAAACAAGCTGCCCCTATGCTCAAGTAGCACATGTACTTGCATGAATTGAATACATGAACTAAAACCTTTTCTCAAGCAATCCAAAATGAATTTACTTTGCCTTACTTCTAGGCATTGTTGGCTATCCAATGGCTTATTTCTAGTCATTTTTACCAAATACTTCCAAATTGGACTAATCGAACTATGGAAGCCTCCAAACAATCTTAATGGCTCCCTTGATTAGAGCATTGTTCAAGTTAAGCAGAGAGATTGGTAGTGATATATGTACCTCCTTTAAAATATGGACATGAAAAATGAATGTTACAATAAAGCTCAAACCTTCAAGCATGTGAGCAAGCTTAACTCCTTGTGCTCATCCTCCAACCACGGGCTCTCATAGACTAGGGAAGCAGTGATTTAGAATACCTCACACCCACTTGTACATTTGGCCCAAAAAAGTGATGAAACTCCCAATTATGCATTAATACTAGTTAGGATGATGTTCGAAAGAAACTCAAGTACTATTAAGCAAATATGGGTTTGAGTTTCAATTTTGGTAAATCAAATTTGGCTCATGTCATTCCATAAAGATAAGCTTAGGATACACAAGGCAAAGATGCTTGTTGATGAAGAAGGCACATGCATAGGCTCTAGCATTCTAGTTGCAACTATGGCACTTTGGTTCTAGTGCAACTTAATAGATCTCTCCTAGCACTGATATTCTAGCTCTGGTGCTTAGATGGTTTTATGCTAGTGAAGCTCACTAGTTCCAATAGGAGTGGTAATCTAGAACAAGCTCCTTGCTCTAGCAAACTAAATAGCTCTCACATGGGTACTATTGTTGACAATGCCTTTATTATCATAGTAATGGTTCAAATCAATCTATCATGGAGGTTGGTAAAGGCTCATCAACGATACATCTCATCACTTGAAGTCCATCCATAAGAGCAACTTGGAAGCAACTCTTCCAACCAACATCCCTATATTCCCCTTGGTATTCAAAAATCTCCTTCTTCAAATGAGAGACAAACCACCCTTTGCAAATACCATCACCTAGAACATCCCCTAGCCAATGGATCTCGGACAAATAAACTCAAGTCATGTGTGAAGACAAGCATGTCAAACACCTACATTTGATGGCTTTAGGATAAGCATCGAACTCCAATCATATGTGAAATGTCTATATCTAAAGGTCAAGCATAATAGAAATAACACAAGGATATGAAACAACCATATAAGAATGCCACCAAAAAACAAAGTCTTGTAAGGTCATAGAGTAGACATCCATCAATCCAATTTATAGAACCAAAAACCAAAGTCGGCTAGTACACTCATTGAGTCGACATCCAATCCACTAGACTTAAGAAACATGAAGAGCATGCCAAACATGTGCATTCAATGGGAGTTTAATGGCCTAGGGATAGGTATCAAAATCTAGTCATACTTGAAACATTTGCATCTAAAGGTCAAGCAAAAGAGAAGTACGCCAAGGATGTGGAATAGCGCATAAGAATGCCATCATAGAATAAATTCTCCTAAGCTTATATAATATACATTCATTCAATCAAGTTATATAACTTGGCTATAGATCCCCACCCTAAAATCTTTCTAGGGGCAACAACTTGAAGACCCATGTGAAGTAGGAAACATATCTCCATGTTATTGCACAAAGCTATAAGAGAGTATCTCGTTGGTAGACTAGCATCCACTAACTATTTCTTTCCAGCTCCAAGTTGAAAGCACCATTGGAATAGAGTAAAGGCAAAGAAGATCTATCCCCTAAAAACAGTACTCTCCAAAATTTGGCAATCAAGAGCAATGGAGGGATGCCCAACCACAAACAATAGTGCAAATAGAGTCTCCCAGTTGGAAGCATGAGTATGCAAATCTACCAGCAATGAGCCAACTATAAAAATAAAAGCCCAATATGCACATCGTTCATTTAAGCACAACACTAGAGGGATAGCCTATGTGCAACTATATAGGATAGATAGATGGACTATAGAGACTCCTCAATCAATAGAGAGATTGGTTGATCACACAACATGGTAGCCATGGCTAGAAGATGCAAAATTATGTATTGTAACCAAGCTCCCATGTACCACTACACAAGTTGTGGAGAGACTCTGATGAATAGGGAGATTGGTTGCTTGAATAACATGGTAATCATGACTAGAAGATGCAAATTTATGCCGCCAACCTTCCACATAGCACAAATTGTATGGATGAATGCCAAGTGAGATGGGTTTAGTCATCTTGCAATTCAATGAAAGAAGGGTGGGAGTGGCTATGGTACAATCAGTGAGCTTGGGGCATGGACATGATACAAAGCAACCATGCAAAAAATAGATGATTTTGAGGTGGAGGATAAGATATAGAGGGAAAATGTTTAAAGTCGAGCTTGTTAAGTTGATGAATCGGAAGAAAATGTGCTATTTGTAGGCAGAGAAATGTATGTTTGTCTTGCTAAGTGACATCAAAATGCCATCCAGGATTATCTTGTTTGGGATCCAAGGCCACTCCCAACCCAAGAATGCATGTTTCTTTGTGCAGAGTTCAACATTACGATCAAAGACTAAGCCTAGTTGCATGCTACACTATAGAAGTAGCTTCTTTAAGCACAAAAATTCTTCCTATAAGTGCCTAAGCGTTCTGCGCACGCTTCGCGCGCACAGAACGCTAGGCCTTCGCTGCCTCGAAGCGGCAAGCGAAGTTGCAACAATCTATTTCTCATCTTTCTCTCTCCTCTTTTTTCTCTCTCTCTCTCTCTCTCTCTCTCCTCCCCCAAAATTCCCTATGTCTAATTTTCTCTCTCTCTCTTTCTTTCTTTGCCTTCTATTTTAGTTTATTTTTTTTCCTCTCCTGGTTCTCTCTCTCTCCTTTTTTTCTCTCCCCGCTTTTCTTCTCTCTCTCTCTCTCTCTCCTTTTATTCTCCCTCCTCTCTCCTCTCTTTTCATTCTCTCTCCCTCTCCTCTTTTTTCCTTTTTTTTCTTCTCTCTCTCTCTCTCTCTCTCTTCATTCTCTTTTTAATTTTTTTTTCTCTCTCTCTCTTCATTCTCTTTTTAAAATTTTTTTTCTCTCTCTCTCTCCTTTTCTTCTATTTGCACTTTTCTTCTCTCTCTCTCTCTCCTCTCTTTTCCTTCTCTTTTTCTCCTCTATTTTTTATTCTCTCTCTTTTTAAATTTTATCTTTTCTCTCTCTATAATTCTCTCTACATGTTCTCTCTCTCTTCTTCTTTCACTTTCTTCCCCCCCTCTCAGTCTCTCTTAAAGTATGTAAATTTTATCTTTTCCTTATATATAATTCTCTCTTTATGTTTATATTCTCTCTCTTCTCCTCTCTCTCTCTCTCTCTCTCCGTCCCCTTTTCTTCTTCTCCCCTTTCTCCTAATTTTCATTTTTTTCTTCTCTCCCTCTCTCTCTTTTAAATTTTATCTTTTTCTTCTCTTCTTCTCTCTTTTAAATTTTATATTCTCTCTCTCTCTTCCCCCCTCTCTCCTTCTCTCTCCTTTTCTCTCTCTCTCAAAAAAGATTTAAAATTTAAAAAGACTTTTCTCTTTTTTCTTTTTTTCCATCTCTCTTCCTCTTTTTCTCTCTCTTCTTCTTATTCTTCTTCTTCTTCTTCTCTCTCTCTCCCCCTCTCCTCTCCTTTCCTTCTCTCTCCTCTTTTCTTTTTTTTCTTCTCTCTTTAATTTTTTTTCTTTTTTAAAAAATTTTATCTTTCCTCTCTTTATAATTCTCTTTGTGTTCAAATTCTCTCTCTTCTTCTTATATTCTCTCTCTCATTTTCTTCTCTTTGTCTATGTCCCCCCCTCTCCTCTTTTTTTCTTTTTTCTTTTCCTCTCTCTTTCTTTCTCTTAAATTTTATATTTTCTCTCTCTATAATTCTCTTTCTCTCTGTTTCCTCTCTCTCCTCTTCTTTCTTTTTTGCTCTTTGTATATTTCTCTCTCTCTCTCTCTCTCTTTCTCTATTTTAATTAAACAAAAAGTTTATATTAAAAAGTTTAATCTAAGAAAGAGAGAGAGAGAGAGAGAGAGAGAGAGAGAGAGAGAGAACCTAGGCCCTACGCATGAGAGAGAGGGGGGAGGGGAGAAGAAAAATGTTTAATTAAAAAAAGACTATTCTCTTTCCTCTTTCTCCCCCTTCTCTCTTTGTCTTCTTCTTTTTATCATTCTTCTTCTTCTTCTTCTCTCTCTCTTATTCTATCTCCTTCTCAAAGTGTGTGAAAAACTATGTTTAAAAATTTTTAAATTAAAAAAATCTTTTAAAATATTTAATTAATTTTTTTTAAATCTAATAGAGAGAGAGAGAGAGAGAAACTTTTGATTTAAAAAGAAGTTTGATTTAATTAAAGGAGAGAGAGAGAGAACCTAGGCCCTACACATGAGAGAAAAGGGGGGGAGGAATTTAATTAAAAAGGGAAGGGGGTTTTAATTTTAAAAAGGGAGGTGAGAAAAGGAGGCTTTAATGAAAAAAGGGAAGAGGAAGAGAAAATGAGATATTACACGTGAGAAAGAGAGGAGGGGAGGGGGTTTTGATTAAAGAAAAGAGATTTGGAAAAGGGGGTAGGTTTGGGAAGCCCTTTGGAGGTTCGAGGCTTTCCGAACCTCTATTTTTTATTCTCTCTCTTTTTAAATTTTATATTTTCTCTCTCTATAATTCTCTCTCTCTTCTTCTTATTTTACTTTCTTTCCCCCCAGTCTCTCTTAAAGTATGTAAATTTTATATTTTCCTTATAAATAATTCTCTCTTTATGTTTATATTCTCTCTCTTCTCTTCTCCTCTCTCTCTCTCTCTCTCCATCCCCTTTTCTTCTTCTCCCATTTCTCCTAATTTTCCTTTTTTCTTCTCTCCCTCTCTCTCTTTTAAATTTTGTATTTTTCTTCTCTTCTTCTCTCTTTTAAATTTTATATTCTCTCTCTCTCTCTCTCTCTCTCTCTCTCTCTCTTCCCCCCTCTCTCCTCTCTCCCTTCCTCTCTCTCTCAAAAAATATTTAAAATTTAAAAAAACTTTTATCTTTTATCTTTTTTCTCATCTCTCTTTTTCTTTTCCTCTCTCTTCTTCTTATTCTCTCTCTCTCTCTCTCCTCCCTCTCCTCTCCTTTCCTTCTCTCTCCTCTTTTTTCTTTTTTTTTCTCTCTTTAATTTTTTTTCTTTTTTTCTTTTAAATCTTATCTTTCCTCTCTCTATAATTCTCTCTGTGTTCAAATTCTCTCTCTTTTTCTTCTTATTTTCTCTCTCTCATTTTCTTCTCCTTATCTCTGTCTTCCCTCTCTCCTCTTTTTTCCTTTTTTCTTTCTCTCTCTCTCTCTCTCTTAAATTTTATATAATCTAACACACACACACACACACAGAAACTTTTGATTTAAAAATAAGTTTGATTTAATTAAAGAAGAGAGAGAGAGAGAGAGAAAGAGAGAGAGAGAGAGAGGAAACCTAGGCCCTACGCATGAGAGAGAGGAGGGGAGGGGGGAGGAGTTTAATTAAAAAGAGAAGGGGGTTTAAATTTAAAAAAGGGAGGTAAGGAAAGGAGGCTTTAATAAAAAAAGGGAAGAGGAAGAGAAAATGAGATATTACACGTGAGAAAGAGAGGAGGGGATCAGGGGATTTTGATTAAAGAAAAGAGGTTTGGAAAAGGGGGTAGGTTCGGGAAGCCCTTTGGAGGTTCGAGGCTTTTCGAACCTCTATTTTTTATTCTTTTTTTTAAATTTTATCTTTTCTCTCTCTATAATTCTCTCTCTCTTCTTCTTCTTATTTCACTTTCTTCCCTCCCCCTCAGTCTCTCTTAAAGTATGTAAATTTTATCTTTTTCTTATAAATAATTCTCTTTTTATGTTTATGTTCTCTCTCTTCTCCTCTGTCTCTCTTCCCATCCCCTTTTCTTCTTCTCCCCTTTCTCCTAATTTTCATTTTTTTCTTCTCTCCCTCTCTCTCTTTTAAATTTTATCTTTTTCTTCTTTTCTTCTCTCTTTTAAATTTAATACTCTCTCTCTCTCTTCCCCCCTCTCTCCTTCTCTCTCTCTCAAAAAATATTTAAAATTTAAAAAGACTTTTTTCTTTTTTCTTTTTTCCCATCTCTCTTTCTCTTCTTCTTATTCTTATTCTTCTCTCTCTCTCTCTCTCTCCCCCCTCTCCTCTTCTTTCCTTCTCTCTCCTCTTTTTTCTTTTTTCTTCTCTCTTTAATTTTTTTTCTTTTCTTTTTCCTTTAAATTTTATATTTCCTCTCTCTATAATTCTCTCTATGTTCAAATCCTCCCTTCTTCTTCTTATTTTCTCTCTCTCATTTTCTTCTATTTGTCTTTGTCTCCCCTCTCTCCTCTTTTTTCATTTTTTCTTTTTCTCTCTCTTTCTCTCTCTCTTAAATTTTATATAATCTAAGGGGGTTTTAATTTAAAAAAGGGAGGTGAGGAAAGGAGACTTTAATGAAAAAAGAGAAGACGAAGAGAAAATGAGATATTACACGTGAGAAAGAGAGAAGGGGAGGGGGTTTTAATTAAAGAAAAGAGGTTTGAAAAAGGGGGTAGGTTCGGGAAGCCCTTTGGAGGTTCGAGGCTTTTGAAACCTCTATTTTTTATTCTCTTTCTTTTTAAATTTTATCTTTTCTCTCTCTATAATTCTCTCTCTCTTCTTCTTCTTATTTCACTTTCTTTCCCCCCCCTCAGTCTCTCTTAAAGTATGTAAATTTTATCTTTTTCTTATAAATAATTCTCTCTTTATGTTTATATTCTCTATCTTCTCTTCTCCTCTCTATCTCTCTCTCTCTGTCCCCTTTTTTTCTGATCCCCTTTCTCTTAATTTTCCTTTTTTTCTTCTCTCCCTCTCTCTCTTTTAAATTTTATCCTTTTCTTCTCTTATTCTCTCTTTTAAATTCTATACTCTCTCTCTCTCTCTCTCTTCCCCCTCTCTCCTTCTCTCTCTCTCAAAAAATATTTAAAATTTAAAAAGATTTTTCTTTTTTTTCTTTTTTCCCATCTCTCTTTCTCTTTTCCTCTCTCTTCTTTTTATTCTTTTTCTTCTCTCTCTCTCTCTCTCCCCCCTCTCCTCTCCTTTCCTTCTCTCCTCTTTTTTCTTTTTTTTCTTCTTTAATTTTTTTCTTTTTCATTGAAATGTTATATTTCCTCTCTCTATAATTCTCTCTATGTTCAAATTCTCCCTTCTTCTTCTTATTTTCTCTCTCTCATTTTCTTCTCTTTGTCTCTGTCTCCCCTCTCTCCTATTTTTTCATTTTTTCTTTTCCTCTATCTCTCTCTCTCTCTTAAATTTTAAATAATCTAAGAGAGAGAGAGAGAGAGAGAGAGAGAGAGAGAGAGAAAACCTAGGCCCTACACATGAGAGAGAGGGGGAGGGGGGAGGGGGGAGGAATTTAATTAAAAAGGGAATGGGGTTTTAATTTAAAAAAAGGAGATGAGGAAATGAGGCTTTAATGAAAAAAGGGAAGCGGAAGAGAAAATGAGATATTACACGTGAGAAAGAGAGGAGGGGAGGGGGTTTTGATTAAAGAAAAGAGGTTTGGAAAAGAGGGTAGGTTCGGCAAGCCCTTTGGAGGTTTGAGGCTTTCCGAACCTCTATTTTTTATTCTCCTTTTTTTAAATTTTATCTTTTCTCTCTCTATAATTCTCTCTCTCTTCTTCTTCTTATTTCACTTTCTTTCCCCCCTTCAGTTTCTCTTAAAGTATGTAAATTTTATATATTTTTTATAAATAATTCTCTCTTTATGTTTATATTCTCTCTCTTCTCCTCTCTCTCTCTTCCCGTCCCCTTTTCTTCTTCTCCCCTTTCTCCTAATTTTCCTTTTTTTTCTTCTCTCCCTCTCCCTCTCTCTCTTTTAAATTTTATATTTTTCTTCTCTTCTTCTCTCTTTTAAATTTTATATTCTCTCTCCTTCTCTCTCCTTTCCTCTCTCTCAAAAAAATATTTAAAATTTAAAAAGACTTTTGTCTTTTTTCTTTTTTTTCCATCTCTCTTTCTCTTTTCATCTCTCTTCTCTCTCTCTCTCTCTCCCCCTCTCCTCTCTTTTCCTTCTCTCCTCTTGTTTTTTTCTTCTCTCTTTAAATTTTTTTCTTTTCTTTTTCTTTTAAATTTTATCTTTCCTCTATCTATAATTCTCTCTGTGTTCAAATTTTCTCTCTTCTTCTTATTTTCTTCTCTTTGTCTCTGTTTCCTCTCTCTCCTCTTTTTTCCTCTCTCTCTCTCTCTTAAATTTTATATTTTCTCTCTCTATAATTCTCTTTCTCTCTATTCCCTCCCTCTCCTCTTCTTTCTTTTTTACTCTTTGTATATTTTTCTTTTTTTTTTCGTAAATTTGTATATTTTTCTCTCTCTTTCTCTCTCACTTTCCCTCTTTATTTTAATTAAACAAAAAGTTTACATTAAAAAGTTTAATTTAAAAGAGAGAGAGAGAGAAAACCTAGGCCCTACGCATGAGAGAGACGGGGGGAGGGGGAGAAGAAAAATGTTTAATTAAAAAAAGACTATTCTCTTTCCTCTTTCTCCCCCTTCTCTCTCCGTCTTCTTCTTTTTATCATTCTTCTTCTTCTTCTTCTCTCTCTCTCTTTTATTCTATCTATATTCTCAAAGTGTGTGAAAGACTATGTTCGAAAAATTTTTAATTAAAATTTTTTTAATCTAATTGAGAGAGAGAGAGAGAGAGAGAGAGAGAGAGAGAGGAAGCCTAGGCCCTACACATGAGAGAAAGGGGAGAAGAATTTAATTAAAAATGGAAGGGGGTTTTAATTTAAAAAATAGAGGTGAGAAAATGAGGCTTTAATGAAAAAAAAAGAAAATAAAGAGAAAATGAGATATTACACGTGAGAAAGAGGGAAGGGGAGGGGGTTTTGATTAAAGAAAAGAGGTTTGGAAAATGGGGTAGGTTCGGAAAGCCCTCTGAAGATTCGAGGCTTTTCTAACCTATAGCTAAAATAATATAGTAGTAAGATTGATTAAAGAAAGGAGGTTTAGAAAAGGGGGTAGGTTAGGGAACCCCTTTAGAGATTCGAGGCTTTCCGAACCTATAGCTAAAATAATATAATAGTAAAATTTTTCACTTAAGAAAACGGACGTATTTTTAAGAGGATTTCACATTTTGCAATTGGCTCCCTTACCCTACGTGATTTGTGAAGTGCTTGGGATGGTGGGCCGACAACCCATTTCGCAAGCGGGTTCAGGATTCAAGTTTGAATGTCGAGGGAAGAAGAAGAGCGGGAGATTTGAATTTCAAAAGAAAGGCGCAACTGGTTTTCCCCACACACCACTGCCCAAAACGAGTATAAAACGCGGAGAGAACGCACGCGTCTGCAGAGTAGCACAACCTCATCGTTGCGTGTGGCCTGCATAGCGACTATATCAGGAAGAAGGGGGGTGGTTTGCGTATATCTTCGGCATCAGCATGTCGGGGCGCGGGAAGGGCGGGAAGGGCCTGGGGAAAGGCGGGGCGAAGAGGCACCGTAAGGTCCTGCGCGACAACATCCAGGGCATCACCAAGCCCGCCATCCGCCGCCTCGCCAGGAGGGGGGGCGTCAAGCGCATCAGCGGCCTCATCTACGAGGAGACGCGCGGCGTCCTCAAGATCTTCCTGGAGAACGTCATCAGGGACGCCGTCACCTACACGGAGCACGCCCGCCGCAAGACCGTCACCGCCATGGACGTCGTCTACGCCCTCAAGCGCCAGGGCCGCACCCTCTACGGCTTCGGGGGCTAGGCGGATGGACTCCATCCTCTACGGCAATGGACCCGGGCGCCTTTTCTTTGTGGATTTGGTCTTCGTGCTTCTTTCTTCCTGCAACGGTGTCTCTTTGACACCACCTCTCCCCTCTCCGAGATTATCAATTTCGCAGTTCGTTCTCTGCCCTCGCGGGACGTTGCACAACTTCTTGCATGCGTAGCCTGGATGTAACATCTTCCGGCGCTGCCTGATACGGTCTCTGATGGAGATTCGGTGAGAGAGGGAGAGTGTGCGTCTGCGCGTGCATGCGTGTGTGTATGTGTGCGCGCACATGCGACGTGAGATTCTGAAGCGTGCTATTGTTATGGGACTGAGAATGATGTTTCTCCTGTCTGAGGAGAATGTTGAGAAATGATACCGTGGATTCTGCATTTTGAGGCGAGACTGGGAACTGCCATGATATTGTGGCATACAGACTGAGGAATGAAGTCTCTCGGCTCTAAATGTTGAGCAGAATCTCGCGGATGTAGCTGGCGGAACTATTGTTTCCGACATTGATGTGATGGCATGGCTGTTGCAGTGAATGTTATGCCAGAGATATTGTAAGACAGCTGGATTGGGCAGTCAGCGTGGCCTCTCACCCTTGAACAGGGGTGTAGTAGAATGATATTATGCTGCCGAGCAGTGAGTTTTCCCGCGCCACCTGATCAGTGACAGTTATCGTTTCGTGACCGAACGGCGATGCCAAAACACATCTGAGCATCAAGCCTATCTTCGCAATCTTTATTTTCCTCAAAACCTTGCTCCTTTGTTGTTGCTTTTGTGCTTTAGTAACAACAATCATTTGGTTGGCTCTAAAGATCACCCTATGAAATAAGGGTTAACAACAATCATGTGGTTGGCCCTAAAGGTCACCCTATGAAATAAGGTTTTAGAACTAATTTTACTCTCTTGCTCTTATGCTTTAGTGATATAGGCTCTTTAGAGGCTTGATTTATCTTTTGAATAATTGTTTCCATATGCTTGATGTAACACTTTTGGTAGCTCCTTAAGATAGTCCAATTGAAGAGCTAATTGACCCTAGAAACCTTGCCATTGAAGTTTTGCCAATAATGCTCTTGATAGGGCATCATAGGTTATTTTACTTTGAGCATCTAGATTGTCATACCACCTTGTTGCATCATCTTTTAGTGTCATTGGAAAAATATGAAGCTTTTGATCACTATCCACAATCTCCTTTGGTATGCAAGTTGCTTTAAACCTTTGCATATGTGCATTGGAATATTTGTTCCACAACCTCCCAAATTGAGTGAAGTTGACTAATCTTACAAGGTTAGGAGCCATTGTTTCTTTAAATAGTATCCCTAACCCAAAATCTTGAGTGATATCAAACTATGCATGTTCATTGGTCTCTTTAAATGGGGATTTAAACCCTAGTTTTTAGCACTTTCAATAATGATTCTCTTTGACATGGAATTCCAAACAAGGATTGCAATCTTAAGTTTAACACTTTGGTTATTTAAGATTCAATGGCTAGTGGAAGGTAAAATATTATGAGGTGAATATGATACATTAGCTACATGAAGTAGAACATGTAGGTATTCATGAATAGGTTGTAATTTTTGTTTGATAGTGATATTATCCATTGATAAATACAATGTGCACGGGAGTGAGCCCGACTCTCAAAATAATACAACCATGATAGTTTGATGATGTCCATGAGTAAAAGTAATACACAAGTGTCCAAAGTAATACAATGAAGCTCCACAAAATAGTAATCCACCAAAAAATAGTATCCAGTACTTGTGCTTCTTGCAACCTTCTCAAAATACTAGTATCCAGCACTTGCGCTTTCTACAGCCTTCTCAAAGTACTGTTAACATTATTTCCCCCCTAGACGAGTGCCAGTCCCATGGCACTCACGTCGTAGGTAGCATGCTGTAGCTTGCACCGAAGACATGGAATGTTGGGAACAGTCCTGATCAAGCAGTAGTCTTGATGGAGAAGAAATGGATGTGGCTGATGAAGAACAATGGTTGTTGAAGATGAGGATGTTGCTTGTTGCGGGTGGTAAAAATGATGTTGCTCAAATTGTGGTAGATGGTGAGATTGATGGTGTTGCTGGTGACAAATCCTGTAAAAGTTGGCTATGTTGAAGATACACTTGATTGTTGATCCTTTTGATGAATAGAACTTGAATGGTCATTGGAAAATGGAATAGAGGTCATAGAAGATGGGAGATGCAATGTTGATGTAGAAGTGATGCGCATGATTCTCCACAACTCGAATACTTGCAAAGTAAAACCTCACGTGCAGTCACTCCCTAGGGGAAAAGTGCTAGTCTTCTGATCGTGCATAGGACATATGATGATGTTAGTTTGGGAGATGGGTCGAACTCCAGGCAAGCCTGAAGTGTTGTCCCACACTTGAGGACCCAAAATCGTGAATAGGTTATGGTGCAAATACTATAGTGAGTGCACGTGTATACATAGTCTAATATATAGGTAGAAGACTTCTCCATGGGTGCTTCTGTTGATGATGATGCTCGATGATGAGGAAGCAAGGGAGCTTGATCTGATGAAGATGGAAAGAATGGTAGGTACTGAGAAAAAAAAAAGGTTGTTGAAGATGCAAGGGAGACACCTAAGTGGGATAGATAAAGGAATTCTTGAAGCGCATGGTTCTCCACTGGATCAACCACATGTGGTAGGTGACCTGAGGTGATGTGGTGTTACTGAGATAAATGAAGTAGAAATGAAAAGTGCACGTGACTCAGGGAGATAGGTCTAACCTAGGCGAGTCGAGACTCCCTAGGTATGTCCTGACCTTGATGTGCCCTAAGCAAATGTGTGGGGAAATGGAAAAAGGGCTAGGGGGTTAGAGACGGAGCCAATCAACCAAAGTCATTGGACGCATCCAACTTGAGGACCCCTAGGTGCAGTGCAGTGCATGTGAGTGCATATATATATATATATATATATATATATATATATATATATATATTCTTTTTTGCTTTCTCTTTTTTTTTTCCCATTATGTGATGCACAAGGGAGTCACTCCTCAGGAAGTGGCTGCAAGGTAAGTGAGAGACACCCTTTTCTCAAAAGATATGGCTTAAGAAAGGTTCGGAGATAAATGGGTGATTCTGGATAAAAAGGATGGGTACACCGAGCAAATCTGCTATCCACCATATCCTCAAGCAAGGCTACGCAGTAAGAGGGGAATAATACAGCTCGAAGAAGAAGTCTTGCCATGGCAATGCGGTCAATCCCTGTGTTGATGTCGAAGAAAAGGGTGACAGGCCATCCTCATAGGGAGTCGGTGGCTGCTGTAAGAGCTTGACTATGAGGCGGAGATAATTGCAAGTGACTATGAAGGCAGGATCGGGGCAATTTGAGTAGAGTTTAAGGAAATTGTCAAAAGAGGGTAGCAGATCACGCAACTGAAAGTGATAGATATCACTCTCATGCGGAGCATTGATATTGGGAATTTTGGGAAAGTTATGCCTGCCATGCTTCTTAGCATCATAGTTTTTGCCATACCTTCTCGGATAGGGGCAATGGAGTACATCTGTCTTCCGATTTGAGTAGCAAAAGGCGGAATGGGCCATTTCATCCGCTTCAAGGATAGGATATCGCCATTCTGGTTGAAGCTTTCACACCTCTCGTGGCTTCTCGGTGAGATACTCCCTCTTGTTCTTCTCCTTGGGAATCTTACAAGCTCCTTTCAAAGCCGACCTATCCTGTTTCTTCAACCACTTCTTAGCAATCTTCCCTCCCACTTTAATAAGCTTTTGCATTGTACTGATTGGTAAAGGTGTTCTGAATTTGGCATCTCCAAAGACATTGAAATCAAAAATGATGGTCTCCTCCCTCGTTTGCTTCTCATGATAGGTCTTAATGGGCTCATCTAGATCCTCTCTCTGTGCCTTGATGCCTTGCATGTCAATGGAATACTTTGGCACATCCTGAGGGGTAGCCCTAAGAACGTGAACCATCCTATCAAAGCGCTCTTGGACCTCAAGTTCCTTGTCTGACACTGTTGGGGGTACTTGTATTTCCTCAGTAGCTCCATCTTCTTGCTCAGCAAAATCTTGAGGATCCATATAATCCTCAGAAGGAATCATATCTTCAAAAGGCTCTACTGCAATATGGTCTTCAACAAGTGTCTCATATTGTAAGTCACATGGCTCAGTAGATGTTGGCTGCATCATTTCTACATCCCTCAATTCTTGATCATTATAGCCCATGTCATGCAAATGATCAATCATCTGGCTGCTAGTTGGGTCTGAGGTCAACAACATGAGCTCCTTACCCTGGTCAAAAGTGGCTAAGGCACCGGTAGCAATTCCCAACTGAGCTTTGAGTTCCTCCACATCATCGGTGCTTTTGGATGATAAAGTGCAAATGGCCTGATGATAAAGCCCTTGCTGTAATGATAGTGCATGTTGATAGGCAGTTGCATGAAGCTTAAATTGGCGTTCCTTGTGAAGGGAATGAGCCAAGTTTGTGAGTAGCTGTTGTAACATCTCCTCGTAAGCTCTGTTAGCTTTTTCCTCAACTTGATTGATAGCAGTAGTCAGACTCATTGCAATTGTATCTTACAACCCTGTAAAGGCTATCTTCATCTGCATCTAAGTCCGATGTGCTTCTGACAACTCTCTGGTGAGAGTTGATGTCCTTGCCTTTTCCTCCTTTAACTGAACCACAAGATCTGGAACCTGAACACAGAGAATTTCTTCCCTTTTCCTCAGGACCTCAACTTCTTGCAACTGTTCCCTTAGCCCCTCCATCTCCTTATTGTTCTCCACAATCTGAGTCTGTAAGTCGTGTAACTGCTGGGCTGAGTGTTTCAAAAATTCTTGATGAGATGATCTCTCTGCCTCATACTTCTTTTGTAATTCCAATTTTTCCAGAATTGCTTGATCCTTGTCCTGTTTCAACTCTTCACATAAGAGCTCTAATGTGGTAAGACCATCCAAATTCGCTGATGTCCTTCTTGTGCAAACTTTTGAACTAGTGGTAGTCTCATCCGGTCGCAGCTTCTCTACACTAGAAGTGACTGTAATTTCTTCATTCTGTCTATCATGTTCCAACATGTTTATTTGGGCTTGGATGGTTTGTAAAGTGGTCATGAGCATATGAAAATCTCCTGGACCAATCATCGATTGTTTTCCTTGAGTCTTTCCCTTTCCTTTGTCAGAATCTCCAGGTTTCCTAGCAACGTCTTCTTCAACTTCCTGTGGAGTGGAGGCTTCCTTCCCTCTCATGTCCTTAATGGATGATTCCTGTATGGTTGTGGCTTGATTCTCCTTTTCCTTGTGGAGAGCTTCCCCCAAGTGTTGTGCATTCTCTAGCGACTCCTCGATCGCTACGTGGTGCTCTGTCTTAAATTTTCCTTTCTTACTCTTTTTTTGACCCATCTTCTTTAGTGAACTCTCAACACTTGGCTCTTGTTCCTCCCTTGGTTGTTTGTCCTTCAGTTGACCCATCTCAGCAACTGCGGGTGTCACCTGAAAGGGCTCGGAGAGTCCCAAGGCTATGGTGATGACCTTACTGAGTGCACCACCGTAATTTATCATGCATATATTGGCCTCAGTAGTGGTGAGTCTCCCTTCAGGATTTTTAGGAAGAGTCTCATGTGCCTTGGTAAGGGATTCACAAATCTGTTCCATCTAAAACTTATTTAAATCCTCATCAAGTATCCTGTCTGATAAGATATCTTCCATGAAGCCCTTGGGTATTCTCCCTGCACGAGTGCTGGTTTTGTTGTAGGTAAACAAATGGTGAAACACCTGTGCAGTGGCTCTAAGATCCAACTCCTCAATGGCAGAGAACAATAGACCACCAGTAGTAACATTAGGCTTACCCTCCCACCTTTGATCCACTAGATGAGTTTTACTAGCTTTACCATGCCCTCTTGACCCTTGACAAAGACCTAAGGCTTGTTCTATCAGCTTAGAAGTAAGTGCTACCTCCCCAACTTTTTGCTCTTTTTCATCCCAGTAGTTCATCCTACTTGTTTTAGTCTTAGGATCGTAGTTTTGAACAAAGTTGTAGCAATTGGCAAAGTGAATAGGCCCAATGGTTGCTCTAATATAGTCGGTTAGCCCACATTTAGCCACCAACTCCCCAATTTTAGGATACTTGTTGACAATATTCTCCAAGTTGGTAAGTTGACGAAACTTCAAGGCCCCAAAACTCCATATGCTGGTCTCTAGACCAAACTCCTTGCATTGCTCCATAGTGAATACTCCCCTGTCCTCATAATGATGATCCTTGATAGCCACCAATGTCGACATTGTAGACATTTCAAACTGTGAACCTGTCATCTGCTTAATCAAAAGATACGACCACATCTTGAGAAATTTCTAGCTAACCATCACACAAAATATAAAAGTCAAACTATATCTTTGCCTTTTTATAAAAATAATGCCAAAATGGATTGCCAATTGTCCTCCTGCAACAAAAAGGCCTAGCAAGCTTCCTAGCTTGTAGGGGTAAGCGACAAAGGACGGAAAAGACGACAGGGCAACACAAAAAGGAAAAAGAAAAAGAAGATGAAGTATGGACAAAGAAAATGGAAAGACAACTAGGTGGACGGGGAAAATGAAGGAAGGATGGACATCCACCAAGCGTAAAATTTGGGATTATACTCCAATTCTGCAAATGTATCAAGGTCAAATGGGCGCATAGCCAAACCACACAAATAAGTGGTAATATCTGTGAGGAGACATGGACCAGCAAAGTGACTAGCCACATGTAGTTCTTCCGCCGTTAGAATTTTATTAAACAGGGGATGGTGTTGCAAATTGGAAGGCACTTCTAGGTCACGAGCCAAAATGATGGCATGGAGTGAAACATGAGAATGATATGTAGGATCAGACCGAAGGTTACTAATGGCGCGCCGTTGCTCGGCAGTGGTCATCAGACGACTGCCAGCCTGAGCAATCTCAAGCCGATGGTTATACCAGAGGCGTAAGAAAAGACTAGAAGTGGTTTGTTTGGTGGTAAGAGCTGCAAGCTCGACGGAATCAACAAATTTGGTCAGTGGAGCATAAGAAGAGATTAATCGGGAGGACTGGAGACGCTTCTGAGGAAGAGTCTTGATGTACTCAGCCTGCACCAAGAGACTTTTGCGGAAAAGATGTTCATGCTCCTCCCATGTGGGATTCCATCGAGTAGCAAGTTCAAGTGCCTCATTGTCGGCAAGGCTGAGGTCAATCATAGCAAACAATTTCGCAAAGGTGGTAAACATAGAATCGAATTGGAGTAACCAACTAGCGTCGGAGGAGTTGTCCTTCGTGGCCAAGTCCGCAGCCATGCCACTAAGAGAGCGGCAAATGAGTAGAGGTATTAGACCAGAAGGGGGATTAGGAGCGGTGGAACTAATTTGAAGATGAGGTGGAACCGGGTCCCCGCGTTCATGTTGGAGTTTAGCTTGGGCTGCCTGATCCAATTGGTGGACTGGCCGAGAGAGATTGGAAGAGGAGGATGCCTCAGAGGAAGCTGAGGGCCCAAGGGAAGATGTGAGAAGAGGGTCAGGAGGGGGTTCCGGAGCGAAAGATGGAGATGAGGAGACAGAGGAAGGTAGTGGAAATGACTTCTTATTAGGAGGTGGTTGGTTAAGGGAAGCGGAATGGGGCGTAGACTCTGACTCGTCATGAGACGGGGTGACTGGAGGTAGGAAGGAATGAGAAACCCGCGGATAAGACATTCGGCGCTTCGAGCAGCCTGGAGGAACGGTGGACGAAGCCCAAGAAAAAGGGATAGATGAGAAGTTAGATCGTTTGGGAATCCAAATGTAGGTGTTACCCTGGTAATAGCCCTGAGCCTCCAAGAGAGCACGTGCCACCCAACACAAGGAAATTGTGGGCTTTGGAGGAGTTCGACGACGTGGACTCGGTTGCCGATGCAACGGCTTTGAGGGTGGTGAAGGTGGAAATGGAGGTGGTGAGGGGAGGCGAGGTCGCCACTGGAAGTGAGGAAACTTCGTAGGCGTGGGTTTTGAGGCGCGACTAACAGGAGTAGCATGGTGATGTTGGGCTTGCAGCAACTGATGAAATAAGGAACTACCGGACTGAGAAGGGGTGGGAAGAGGAATTGGCATTGGCCCCGCAGAAAGATCCCCTTTACTGAAAGCAGAAACTACATGGGCACCTGGAAATTGCAATGTAATGCGCTGATCAACATAGTTGATAGTGCATGGAACCTGATACTTGAAAGGTCGGCCCAAGAGAAGTTCCTTGCCCACATCTTTGCGGTTCGAAAGAACATAAAAAAGAAGAGGGATGCTCTCAGTTGCAATAGTAAGCAAAAGCTTACATTTACCCAAGAGCGAGTAAGGTTGGCCACCATAGGGGTTAAGCTTAGTGTGAGTGGGTGTCAAGGTGGGTTGGCCCAAATCCATCTAGAGGTTATATGGAAGGGTGTTGAAGTCAGAACCTTCATCAATGAGAGTGTCAGTAATGACCTGCTTGGCAGCAGTCAACTGGATTCGAAGGAAAGCCGGGGGAATGACAAGGTCATCCTCAGGGTCAAGTAAAGAAATGGAAATAGCTCGTACATTAAAAAATGAAGAGGAATTCTGTGTGGTGCTAGATGAAGCCAACTTATGAGCATCTGCCTTCTGCTCAAGTTGCTCATACCAGGTTTGTTCAGCCACCATGACCGCACTGACAGGAACATCAGGAGGGTGCATGGGGCGTTCATGCAAATAATGGTTTGGGGGGTAATACTTCTTAATGCGGCTGCCATTGAAATGTCCTATGCCTTCCCCCTCTAGGGTTTCAAGCTCAACATTTCCCGTCCTGCTAATTTGACGAACACGATACGGTCCTAGGCCGCGAAGTTTCAATTTCTGTTTATGGCCCTTAAGAGAATACAAGAGCACCAGGTCACCTTTATCAAAGGAACGCTGTTGCACATGTCGATCAAACCAGGCCTTACGTCAGGCCTTTTCAGCAAGGAGAGCATGTGTGGCCAAAAGGCGAGTTTCGGTGATACCCTTGATGAAAGCCTTCGTGACTGCTTTAGCAGTTGGTTTTTCAGCTAGTGGGATTCTCTTCTAGAGGCCTTTTAATCGAGACACATAGTCTCTCATGCTCTCTTCGTCGTGTTGTTCAATATTCATGAGTCGGACAATTAAATTGTCCTCGTAGCCTGCCTCAGCAAATCGCTTTATGAAGAGAGTCTTAAGAGCTGCGAAGGAAGCCTTCTCAGCTGGATCGAGGCCAGTAAACCAAGTACGACCCTTCTCGCCCATGCAAAGCCCAAAGGCTTAAGCCTGCTTGGCATCGCCTATAAGGTTATTGGCCTCGCAAACTTGCTCAAATTGCTCTATGAAGCTGTATGGGTCGTCGCCAGCACGATACTTATCAATTCGCTTGGCCATTAGGGGAACTTTGGCTTGGTCTCGTTGGGCAAGTCTATTACCCATCCCAATACGCAGTGTTTGAGCCATGTGAGCTCCCACAGTGAGCAAGTCGGTATGATCAAAGAGCCTGCGTTGGACGAGGTCCGTTAAAGTATTAGTGGATGATCCTGATGTTCCAGCATTCAGCAACATGTGCTTGATCCCATCCAGTTCGGTTTTCATGTTCAAAAGTTCTTGCTTTGTGTCCATGGTGTGTTCGAGGATCTTGCTAAAAGTACTAGTTCCTTGGTCTTTGAGGATCATGAGTTTTTCCTCAAGGTCTGCTGGGGAGAGTCGAGCACGATCAAAGCGTGCAGCTATTTGGTAGCTATCCAAGGACTCTCGGACATCTTGTGGAAGAGAGTCTAAAAATGTTGCTTCATCCATTGTGAAGGTTGTTGGGACAGTAAGAGTCTCGGGGCTAAGGCTCCGCTCCCTAGGAGGAGAGAGGATCACCTTGCCGTTTCACAAGCGCATACAACTAAATCAATGAGAGGTTAACCTAGGTCTTAGCAATGGTCCTCAGTGAATGATGGTTCAAATGTTTCAGAACGTCCGAATTAGTTGTTTTGTTGAGTTGTTGAGTGGGAGTGAAAAGTACCTGAAGGGTTCTCTCAATATTGGTCAAATACACACATTCTCTTCATCGTTTCCATTTTTAAAGAAAAACACACGAAGTATGAAATCAAGCTTTCTTCCTTTCAAATACAATGTGCATGGGGACAAGCAATTCCGCCAAGTATCACAACCAGGTCATGATGACAATATGGCAAGTAAGGACGACACTTGATACCAATACTTAAAGCAAGAGGTTCAAATTTAGAATGTGAGTAAAACAAGTAGGAGTGAAGCTTAAGGCATAGGTTAAGAGACTATGGGTGGGAATGTCAGTGAGAGTTAAGAGAGGATGAGTGAGTAGGGATGAGTGAGAGATGAGTGTGGAGAAGTAAGTGGGGGATCAGTGAGAGAGGAGTATGAGTGAGGGGTGATTGGTGCAAGTGATAATTAGGGTTTGTGAGGGATTAGGGTTAGGGTGGTACTAGTGAGTGATAAGAGGTGGTGCGAGTGAATAAGGTGATAGGTGGGTGCGAATGAGGTGGTGCGAATGAGTATGACCTAGGTGGTGCGAATGAGGTGGTGCGAATGCGAATGAGGTGGTGCGAATGAGTATGACCTAGGTGGTGCGAATGAGGTGGTGCGAATGCGAATGAGGTGGTGCGAATGAGTGTGACCTAGGTGGTGCGAATGAGGTGGTGCGAATGCGAATGAGGTGGTGCGAATGAGTATGACCTAGGTGGTGTGAATGAGGTGGTGCGAATGAGTATGACCTAGGTGGTGTGAATGAGGTGGTGCGAATGCGAATGAGGTGGTGCAAATGAGTGTGACCTAGGTGGTGCGAATGAGGTGGTGCAAATGAGTATGACCTAGGTGGTGCGAATGCGAATGAAGTGGTGCGAATGCGAATGAGGTGGTGCGAATGAGTGTGACCTAGGTGGTGCGAATGAGGTGGTGCAAATGAGTGTGACCTAGGTGGTGCGAATGAGTATGACCTAGGTGGTGCGAATGAGGTGGTGCGAATGAGGTGATGCGAATGAGGTGGTGCGAATGAGTATGACCTAGGTGGTGCGAATGCGAATGAGGTGGTGCGAATGAGTGTGACCTAGGTGATGCGAATGAGGTGGTGCGAATGCGAATGACCTAGGTGGTGCGAATGAGTGTGACCTAGGTGGTGCGAATGAGTATGACCTAGGTGGTGCGAATGAGGTGGTGCAAATGAGTATGACCTAGGTGGTGCGAATGAGGTGGTGCAAATGAGTATGACCTAGGCGGTGCGAATGAGGTGGTGCGAATGAGTATGACCTAGGTGGTGCGAATGAGGTGGTGAGAATGAGTATAACCTAGGTGGTGCGAATGCGAATGACCTAGGTGGTGCGAATGAGTGTGAGCTAGGTGGTGCGAATGAGGTGGCGCGAATGAGTCTCTCCTAGTCTTCTTCCTCAACTTCTCATATTCTCCTACGCTTCCTCTTCTTCGTACTCTTATCTTCTTCTATCCCCTTCTTCTTATTCTTCTTATTCACCTTCTTCCCCTCTTTCTTCCACTTCTCTTATTCTTCTTCCTCACTCCTTCTTACTTTCTTCTTCTCTTGTTTTTCTATCCTCCTCTTCTTCTTCTTCTTCTATCGTTCTTCTATCTCAATCCTTGCATCTTCTTCTTCTTCTTCTTCTTCTTCTTCTTCTTGTATTCTTCTTCTCTTCTTCTTACTCTTCTTCTTCTAGCTCTCTTCCTCACTACCTCTTGCCCTTCCTTTTTCTCTATTTCACCCTTTTTTTCATCTATCTCTTCTTCTTCCCAACCATCTTCTATCTACTTCTTCTTGGCCTTCTTTGCTTTCTCCTTCCTCTACCTCACAAGCCAAGAACTTTAGAAGACGAGTACAAAGGCAAGCGGTATATTTGGTTAGATCTCAACCATAAACATGTATGCAACCAATGACAAAAGCAAGAACGATGAACCCTCATCTCCCAACGTTCCCACACAAGATGTCCAACAACAAGAAGAGCGCTTTGAGTTTTGAGTTTTGAGTTTTGTGTTTTCTTGTGTTTTTGTGTTTTTGAGTTTATGGTTTGTGTTTTCTTCTATTCTACCCTATTCCAATCTCAATCCAACAAACTGGTTCCTTCCGATTTGGCCCTTCTTAACCTAGCCACATGGGTTTCGGAAGCTAGCCACAAACGCGGACGATCGGAACCACATCGATCCTATCCACGCCCATGCACAAGCCTCCTATTCCGCCACACGGTGGGAGTGTGAGAACCTCGGCGGTTGCACCATCCTAGGTCCCGGCAACGGAACCAAAATGTTGAGGCAAACGCACCAACAGTCGGGACTTTTGCGGAAGAGATGTTCATGCTCCTCCCATGTGGGATTCCATCGAGTAGCAAGTTCAAGTGCCTCATTGTCGGCAAGGCCGAGGTCAATCATAGCAAACAATTTCGCAAAGGTGGTAAACATAGAATTGAATTGGAGTAACCAACTAGCGTCGGAGGAGTTGTCCTTCGTGGCCAAGTCCGCAGCCATGCCACTAAGAGAGCGGCAAATGAGCAGAGGTATTAGACCAGAAGGGGGATCAGGAGCGGTGGAACTAATCTGAAGATGAGGTGGAACCGGGTCCCCGCGTTCATGTTGGAGTTTAGCGTGGGCTGCCTAATCCAACTGGTGGACTGGCCGAGAGAGATTGGAAGAGGAGGATGCCTCAAAGGAAGCTGAGGGCCCAAGGGAAGATGTGAGAAGAGGGTCAGGAGGGGGTTCCGGAGCGAAAGATGGAGATGAGGAGACAGAGGAAGGTAGTGGAAATGACTTCTTATTAGGAGGTGGTTGGTTAAGGGAAGCGGAATGGGGCGTAGACTCTGACTCGTCATGAGACGGGGTGACTGGAGGTAGGAAGGAATGAGAAACCCGCGGATAAGACATTCGGCGCTTCGAGCAGCCTGGAGGAACGGTGGACGAAGCCCAAGAAAAAGGGATAGATGAGAAGTTAGATCGTTTGGGAATCCAAATGTAGGTGTTACCCTGGTAATAGCCCTGAGCCTCCAAGAGAGCACGTGCCACCCAACACAAGGAAATTGTGGGCTTTGGAGGAGTTCGACGACGTGGACTCGGTTGCCGATGCAACGGCTTTGAGGGTGGTGAAGGTGGAAATGGAGGTGGTGAGGGGAGGCGAGGTCGCCACTGGAAGTGAGGAAACTTCATAGGCGTGGGTTTTGAGGCGCGACTAACAGGAGTAGCATGGTGATGTTGGGCTTGCAGCAACTGATGAAATAAGGAACTACCGGACTGAGAAGGGGTGGGAAGAGGAATTGGCATTGGCCCCGCAGAAAGATCCCCTTTACTGAAAGCAGAAACTACATGGGCACCTGGAAATTGCAATGTAATGCGCTGATCAACATAGTTGATAGTGCATGGAACCTGATACTTGAAAGGTCGGCCCAAGAGAAGTTCCTTGCCCACATCTTTGCGGTTCGAAAGAACATAAAAAAGAAGAGGGATGCTCTCAGTTGCAATAGTAAGCAAAAGCTTACATTTAACCAAGAGCGAGTAAGGTTGGCCACCATAGGGGTTAAGCTTAGTGTGAGTGGGTGTCAAGGTGGGTTGGCCCAAATCCATCTAGAGGTTATATGGAAGGGTGTTGAAGTCAGAACCTTCATCAATGAGAGTGTCAGTAATGACCTGCTTGGCAGCAGTCAACTGGATTCGAAGGAAAGCCGGGGGAATGACAAGGTCATCCTCAGGGTCAAGTAAAGAAATGGAAATAGCTCGTACATTAAAAAATGAAGAGGAATTCTGTGTGGTGCTAGATGAAGCCAACTTATGAGCATCTGCCTTCTGCTCAAGTTGCTCATACCAGGTTTGTTCAGCCACCATGACCGCATGACAGGAACATCAGGAGGGTGCATGGGGCGTTCATGCAAATAATGGTTTGGGGGGTAATACTTCTTAATGCGGCTGCCATTGAAATGTCCTATGCCTTCCCCCTCTAGGGTTTCAAGCTCAACATTTCCCGTCCTGCTAATTTGACGAACGCGATACAGTCCTAGGCCACGAAGTTTCAATTTCTGTTTATGGCCCTTAAGTGAATACAAGAGCACCAGGTCACCTTTATCAAAGGAACGCTGTTGCACATGTCGATCAAACCAGGTCTTACGTCGGGCCTTTTCAGCAAGGAGAGCATGTGTGGCCAAAAGGCGAGTTTCGGTGAGACGTTCCAACTCCACAAGGCGGTTGGTCCAAGCACTAGTGCCTTCCCAATGCTCCTGTACTGCAATGTGAAGACTGGGGATGAGAAACTCAACTGGCATAACAACGTCAGTACCATAGGTGAGTCGAAATGGAGTCTGCCCAGTTGCAGTCTTGAAGGCAGTGTGGTAAGCCCAAAGGGCAGCCATAAGCTTATTATCCCAATCAGAGTGTGAAGCAGAAACAGTCTTGGTCAACACATTAAGCAAAATCTTGTTGGAGGACTCAGCCTGGCCATTTGCCTGAGGATAATATGGAGATGACTTGCGGTGGATAATAAGAAAGGTGGAGAGCAAATGCTCAATGCTAAAACAATTGGCTCTTTAGAGCCAGTGTTCATGCGGTAGTTATGCTACCACATGGAGTGTTGCAAAGAATAGTTCTTCCTATGAAGCAACTTGTTGTCTTGGAGGAAGTCCACTATTGGTGGCCACTTTGCTTACAAATTAACAACTCATAGAATCTAGTAAGTTGGCAAATGGTGGGATTGATTGTACATGTTAAATAACATCAATAATAGACTTGAATGATTGTCATTCCTTGAGGTCAAAAGAATAGACATCTACAAATAAAAATAAAAATTATCATAATACAATCTATTACCAATTTTAATTAAAAAAAGTATTGAGAATGAAATATTCACAATTTGGTATTTGCAATAAAAGATTTGTAGTTCCAAGCTTCAAATGCAACTCTTTTTATATAAACATATGTTGTAATATAACCTCTTATATTATTCTTGTTTGCTCGTTTGAAATATTTGATTTTATCCTTCCACATCAAGATTAAAGAGCTCCCACATCTCTATATTTTCTATGTTTTACTTCTTGCATGGTAATTTAAGTATCTTTGCTAATAATAGTAGGAATCTATCTTCCATTGATTTAGAATGACTTGATCATAGATATGGATGTGATTTTAGAGCTTTAGTGCCTTGTTGAAAGTTTGATTTTTATATCCATGGAAAAGGGAGGGGAGAGAGAAATAAGCTACCACAAAGGAAGGAAAGAAATGAGAATAATAAAACAAGGGAGGGACAAAAACAACACTAAGATTTTTGGTAATTTGAATCTAGATTCAATTGCCATTATCATACAATCCCAAGTATGATATTAATGTTAAGTGGCATATGCTATGTCATTAATGAAAAGGATGTTATGATGATCACAATTATGAGCTGTTAAAAATAAAAAGTTATAATAAAAATTGATAGTGATATTGTATTCATACATTTTTATAAAGTGATTTATTTCTTTATAAAAAATAGAACTTCCTATAGAGGATTTGCCTTGATTGGTCTAGAGCACTCTCTTTCTACAACTTAAAATGCATTTTTAAGACCTCAAAACTCCCCTAATATTGCAATTGAGAACTTTAATATTTTACATTGGGTCTTTCATAAGATTGGAATATATGAGAAGAGTCTATCACTTTCATTTGTCTTCAACTTCAACCTCCTCTCCAATAGCTTCTTGTGCTATTGATGTCTTTGTTCTTTTGGGGATTGTGATCCTTCTCTTTCATAACATGTAAGTAATACAGGACATAATGGTATTCAACTACTTCGCTCATGGAGTTGTGATACACACATTGAGTCATGATATGTATATTTTCTATGGTTAGTTTTTGCAAGTCCTACTTCACCAATTTCTTTGTAGCACTGGGAACATAGCCCAAAGGATTGACAAGTGGACAAATTGTATATTCTCAAGTGAGATCACAATGGGAAGAGAAATCTAAGTGAATTTCTTCTCTATCTCTATGATGAATGGCTTTGCATGTGTGAGGCAATGTTGAAGATTTATGCTCTTTGAGAAAATGCGAGAGATTTGGGGGTGTAGATGATGCTATTTGACCTTATTGTTTGAGCATGCACATTGCATGCAAAAATATTGACCTAAACAACTTGAGGGGACCAAATAATAGTATAGTATATTGACCAAACTTGAGGTATGATATCCATTTGTGCGAAATGCCCTCTACACTCAATTATCATCCCAATCTCTATTGACAAGACTCAAGTGATTATATATATATTTATAATAGTGAGTTATTTTTAATAAAAGACAAAAGTGATTTTGATTTTTTTAAAGTGAAACATTTACATAAAAAGGGACACTACCTATCCATTGTTCTATTGTACGCTATTTGTCACCCAACTATTCAAGGATTGCCTTGACATGGGGAAGGGACAATCCATTGCCTTGGTCTTTGAATGAAGATTATTTCATGATATGATGTCACATAATGTTGGCTAGTTACACACGTATATATAAATATAAAAGGTGTTGTCTAAAGGTTGGAGTTATCTTCAACTAGTATCCCAAACCAAGAAAGGGGCCCATGGTTCCCTTCTCTTTTTTTCAACCATTTGTGGCCCATGGTGCAATGTATGTCTCAAGAAAGTCATACATCTTTGATGGTAGTGTAAAGATAAAGTTTGGATAAGATAAGGACAAGTCAGTATGTGGACAAAAGGATCTCATAGATATCCACTTTGTAAATATCTCAGATATTTAGAGATGAAGATCATGTACCTCATTTAATGTACCATGTATGTATACAACTACTAGCAATGAATAACTGCAGTTCACTCCATTTCTATATTGCCTCTATCTCTTTCCCTTATAGTGCACAGTATTCTCATATCTACAAGTTCTTGGTTTTCACTACATGGTATCAGAGCTCATGTTGAATGCCAAAAGCCTTGCAATAATCTTTGAACTCATTTGAAGTATATTCTCCTCCATTGTCTATATGAAGAGCTTTGAGTCATAACTCGTGCTTATTTTCAACTGCTTCCTTATATTCTTGGAATTTGGAGAAGACTTGTGACTTCCTCGTGAGAAAATATACAAGTGTATCTTGAATAATCATCAATAAGCACCATAAAGTATTTTGCTCCAGTGAGAGATACACGATTTATTGGACCACAAATGTCAGAGTGTACTAATTGAAGTGGTTGAGTTGTAATGGATTAAGATTCGGGACAAGGAAGATTTGTAGCTTTATTGAGAGCATAAGCTTGACAAAATGGAAGTTGAGAGAGGGAAGGTGGAATGTCGCAGACAAGTTTCTTGTGAATAAGTTGTTGGAGAACATTTTGAGAGGCATGACCAAGTCTAGAGTGCCACATACGAGTATGTTCTGTGGTGTACTTGTGAGTGAAGTGGAGTTAGCTGTAGTTTTTGAAGACGGTTGTAGAAGTGAATACCCAAGTGTATAAAGCTGATCTAGTTTGGGGTAGGTAAGTTTGAGAGAAGGTGAGAATAGTTGTAAGATGTAGTGGTCTTTTTAGAAGTGAGCAATGCAAGAGGATTGAGAAGTGAGCTCATTGATGCTTTATAGTTTTTTCTTGAGATTGGAAACATAATAGACTTTATGTACCTTGATTATGTGATTGGAGGGAAGTTCCACTTGAATGGTGATGTAGCCTTGAGCTTGTTGAATGTTGTTGTCCCCCATGGCAACATTGAGTGGAGTGGAGAACTCTTTGAAGTCAACTAACCAATCCTTGTGAAAAGTCATATGATGAGTAGCTCCAGAAT
This sequence comes from Lygodium microphyllum, assembly GCF_053477565.2. Classification (NCBI taxonomy): domain Eukaryota; kingdom Viridiplantae; phylum Streptophyta; class Polypodiopsida; order Schizaeales; family Lygodiaceae; genus Lygodium; species Lygodium microphyllum. The sequence continues at coordinate 43,480,180 of NC_141139.1, read as the reverse complement.
GTAGAAACCATGTATATTCTTCTTTGAAGTTTGAAGAAGGTGCCCAAACACTTGTGGCTAGGCTGATGATAGTTTCTGGTTGCTCGCCGTCGAAGCTAACAAAGTGAGCTTGACCTTTTGATTGATATTTGTTGGATCTATTTTTTTGACGACAATCCTTTTCAATATGATCTTTCTTTTGCAAGCATCACATATGAGATAATAATGAGGGTTTCTTGTTAAGGATAGGGATTGAAAAGGCCTGGTAAGAGTTGGACTTATGTTGAGGATTACCAGAAATCCCTTTGAAGTTAGATTGAGAAGAAAACTTGGGCTTTTGTTGAAAGTGTTGAGCTCTTTTGTGAAGATATTTTGGGTTGTAAGTAGTTACAGCTAGAGCCTTGGATTCTTGATTTAAAGAAGTAGAAAGAGTATCTCTCATGACTTGCTCTTACTTGATTCTATTAATCAATGGCCTAAAGCTTGAGTTTATCAGTGGAGGTTTGAGTAGTAATAAAGGCTCTCCAAGATAGAGGTAAGGAAGAGAGGAGAAACATGGCTTGTAATTCTTTTGAGATGACTAAACCGGATATTATGGTTTCATTTAGCAAAGATTGCAAATGTTCTAAGAACTTAGTGGCAGACTGATCTTCATGCATAGTGGCAGTAGATAGTTTTCTAAACATGATCATTTGATAAACAATATCTTTGTGTTCATATGTATTGTTGAAGAAATCCCAAATACCTTTTGCAGTGGGTATTGTTCTTATTAGTTGTACTTATCGATCTCCACAATGGACAAGTATTTTCATTCTTGCAGCTGCATCTCTTTGCATCCAATCTTCCCTGTTTGCTCCTTCTTGTTCAGGGCAGTCTTCCTTGCCATTGATAATATTCCATAGGTTTGCTTGAGATAGGTAAAGTTCCATCCTTAGCTTCCACACTTGATAGTTACTTCCATTGAGTTTGTCGATCTTGATGTGTTGGTTGTAGGAGGTAGTGGCATTGACGAGAGCCATTGGAAGGATGAGAGTAAAGGAGGACTAGTAGTTTGCAATTTTGAGGAGAATACGATAAGCTAGAATAGCAAAATGGAGTTGCCGAACGTAAGAATTGTACACTATTCAATGCCAAAAGAGCCATGCTATCACTAGCTAGTCTAGGGAAAGAATATTGGGAGGAAGCAATTGCTACATCAACATATTTTCAAAACAAGTTGTACTCAAACTCTTCAAACAATAATACTCCTTATGGATTGTGGTTTGGTCACACTCCTGATCTATCACATCTAAAGGTCTTTGGATGCATTGCCTTTCTTATTAACCAAGATCATAAATCCAAATATTCTCCCAGAGCCACATAATTAATTTTTACAAGATATGGTGAGCCACATGGTCACAAAGCCTATCGTTTTTATGATCCCAACAATAAGGTTTTTATTATCCAAAATCCTCTATTCCTATTTCTCTCCACTCATGCTCTTCTCCATTATCATTTTCCTTATCTCATCCAGAAAGATCCAAAGTATCTATCCCATATGGACAAGCCTCAAATCTACCAAAGTCCAACCTGAATACCTTAGATTACAGCTCATAAAAAAAAATCCAAACGAGGATAAAATGATGACTGAACACACAGTGCCAACATGCCATCTGAGGGGGCCAGAACAGTCCACATATGGCGCCATCAATCTCTGCAATCATGCATCCAATCCACATGGCGACTGAAATCCATGACACGTAGCAGTAAACAACGCTGTCAGGTCGCCTAATCATTCTCCATGCCAACAACCCGCCATGATTAACAACCGCATGTTCACACTTCAACTCAGCTCGATACTCTCACTTTTCCAGAGCATTCAAGCTCACTATCCAAAACTGGAACTCTATTTAAACAGATAGCTCTTGTTCCTTCACTCCCACAAGCTCAATATCCTCAAGAAAATTTTGATCCTCTCGATGCCTCCTCTCAACAATTACCTCCATCCTCTTCCATTGAAGGACACAAACTTTGAAGGTTTGCTTGCATAGCAGCAATGTCTTCAGCTTCAAGCAATACTTTCTCTACTGCTCTCATTGCTACCACTCTATGACTTCCATCTCCAACTTCTCCATCAATACCCATTACTCTGTTCAGCACTTTCGACTCTAACACTAAAGAGGTATAGTCACAATCAACTCCTTACTTCAAAAGCTTACATGACTTTCATCTTCAAGCCAACATTGCCCTTGGACAAACTCGAAATTTGCCTCCAATCACTATTCCCGAGCCCCCAATCTACTCTTTTGTCACTCAAGCACTTCAAAGTCCTGAAGCCTCTCAATGGCAAGTTGCAATGCTCAATGAATACAAACCTCTTCTTCACAATAACACTTGGAAATAGTTCCCCTTCCTCCTGGAGAATCTGCAATCAGCTGCTGCTACAATGGGTACTTCGCAAAAAGCTCAAACCAGATGGCTCCATCAACAAGTACAAAGCTCGACTTGTAGCCCGTGGTTTGAAGAAATTGAAGGCCTCCATTATGGAAGTATATTCTCTCCCATACTATCTTTAACCTCCTTATGGGTATTACTCTCCATAGCTGCTCATTTCAAATTAATTCTTCACCATATTGATGTCAACACTGCCTTATTACATGGTCACTTATAGAAGAAAAAATCTATATGTCTCAACCACCAAACTTTGCTGATCCAAAATTTCCTACACATGTTTGTATACTGCATAAAGATCTTTATGGCCTAAAATAGGCACCAAGCTAGTGGTACACTCGTATTCATTCTCACTTAATACACCATTGCTTTCGGCAACTAGAAATATATCATAACATTTATACTCTTCTTTACAACAACACCATCATTATCCTTGGTCTCTATGTTGATGACATTCCTATTCTTACCAACTCTCCTCAAGCAATGTCCAAAGCCAAATCTAATCACATCTTCACAATTTGCTATCACAGACTACGGTCCTATGCATTGCTGTCTTGGCATTGAAATTGAACAGTCACCCACATCGATCAAAATGCATCAACATACCTACATTATGTCTATTCTCTCTTGTTACTCCATGCTAAAATGTAATCCCATGGTCACTCCACTTGCCCAAAATCTCCAATTGAATCCATCCTCATCCCATTCTCCTTCAAGACTAGTCTCGTTGTCGTGCCACTACACGGACATGGTGTGAAAAACTTTGGAGTGCATCATCATTTGACTTTTTATTGATCAAGAGAGCCAATGACATCTGAGTCACTAGTGCTAGTGTGAGTGACATGGATGGTCCAAAAATACTAGATTTTTGGAAAATTTTAGCATGTTTTAGATATGTTGGATATTATTTATTGTAAATATCCAAAAAAGCTAGGAAAACTTCTAGATTAGGATGGCATGAAAAAAGCAAGTTGCTTTTTCAACCAGTTATGGGATTTTTCATTTAAAAAAAAGATGGGCAAAATCACGCGGGTCACGATTGGAGTTGACTGCAAAAAAAAAACACTTTGAACTGGAAGAAGAAGTGATATGGGAGATCCCTGAGCAAGTATCTTAGAGTTTTACCCCCCTTTCGAAGCCAACAAAGCCATCACATTTGGGTTTCAAGAAGCAGAGAGGAAGCTGTTGTTTGATACACGAGGGAGCTCCAGGAGATCTAATGCTTGGAGATTGCTTCTGAGTAGTGCCAAACAAGAAATTTTAGGTTTTGTCAATATATATTGATTCAAATCATTGTGCTTTGTCTTTGTTGTGTTTACCTCTAGTCTATTCTTTTTCTTCTCTTCCATCTCTTATCTCTACTTTCTTCTACCTCTAATCCCCAGTGGATATGACCTTTCGACAAAAACCCCTTCAACATTGTTAAACCCGATGTGAAAGGTCATTAGAAGGAAAGACAAGATGGGAGAACCTTCGAGCACAATTTCTAGTGATATTTTACAATAGTTGGTGCAGAATATGAACATGCTTATGTAGTTACAACAACAACAATAGGTGATGCATGCTTTTGCTCAAACATAAAGTGTTGTGATGAATGCTTTGCAAGTAGTTAAGCATGAGATGACGTTATTCAATGGTAGGAATGTATTTGCATATGTACATACCTATGATCAAAAGATGGAATTCTTTGGGGTGGCTCAACTTGCATGGAGCTGGTATTTTGTACATGTTACTGTACATGAATTGAAAGCGCGAATTACTGAATCATACATGCAGGATGCTGACTAGGTAGCTTTCAAGAAGACACTCAAGGAAGAATTTTACATTGAAGATACTAGTTTGATTACATGCAAGACTTTTCAGGAGTGGGTTTTACAACCCAATAAGGGTCTTGTGGCTACAAAATTGTTAAGAGAATTTGAGAGTCGATTTGAGTAGTTGGATCTTGCAGAATAGCAAGCTTTTGCAAGTTAGAAAATTGAATTGTTTCTACAAGCAGCAGATCTTGAGCTTCAAGAGAAGCTTGATGATTTGCTAGAGGATCAGACTATAGAGACAGGTCTTAATATAGAGTGGAGACATGTCTAGGAAGCTGTTATTGCACTTGTGAAAAAGCATAGAAGAAGAGAAAGATTGCATGTCTCTAGCTTGCCCACTGTTACGAGCAAAACAATTGATGTATCTGGTAAGCCACCCACTTCTGTGGCTAAACCTATGGTTGTACCTACTGTTCTCACTGTTAGGGAAGATATATTAAATGAATTGTCAAAGGCATGCGGGATCTTCAATTGAATATTGCAAAATTGGGTGAAAAAGGACAAGAGGAAAGGGGATGGATAACAGTCCCTAAGCGAGGGAAAAGATGTATATGGTGTGATAGTTTGCAGCATCAGAGAAAGGATTGTGCTGCCTATCAGGAGGCCTTGGCATAACAGCTTATCTTTTGGAAAGATGGCAAGATCCATGCACAAGAAATGGGATTGCCTCTTGCTTTGAATTTTGGAAAGGGAGGTATGCAGAAGTTGTTGGAAGACTTGGCTGTCCGAAATGCTTATGCAACTATACATGCTTCTACTTTTGGTCTATAGTTGGATAGAATGCATGGCCAAGTGATGGTTGGTCCAAAGGCTGCAATATGGACACATTCTTTGCATGCAGTTGAAAAGAATAAAGTTACTGATAGTGAAATATCTCATGCAGGGCAAGAAATTGGTCACATAACTGGTTGGGAATCATCGATAGATACATATTTAGTGGATGCATATTTAGAAAAAGAACAAAACACAGATGCACTTGTTGAAGGGAAACAGATGAGAGATGAAGACAATGCATGGATATCTAAGGAACTGACAAGAAGAAGTGTGGATTTGTCTAAAGCTGCAAATCAACCACCTCCTGAGCATGTTATGGAAGAGATTGGGCAAGAGCAAAAATAGGATAGCAAGCAAGAGGGCAAACAGCTTGGATATAAGCTGTAGTTTGATATTGAGACAACCATGGATGCCTTGGAAGATCCTGTACTGGAAGATTCAGCCATTGCACCTATAGATTTTCTTAATGCATTTGAAGAGGTTTATGAAGATTATATTTCACTTGATGCAGGGACTCAGGGAGATTGATGAAGTGTTGGATACACATGATTTGCAGGATGATAAAGTTATCGCTTTTGAGACAGTTCATGAGCTCAAGGATATGCCTTTAGAGGATGTTAGATGTAATGCTCCACAATTGGAAAATGTTTCGAATGCTTTGTCAGAAGCCTTGATAGGCAATTCTAAGATGCTTCAAGATATCGATTGGTTTACTATTTTTGGTGATGGTGAGAATGTATTGGATGCAAGTGAGGCTCAGTTTATGTTTGATATGGTATGCAATTGTTAGTATGAGCAGATTTCCATGCACTCGACTTTGAAAGAGCAGGCATGCTACTATGTATTTGTTGATGGGTTCATTGATAGCATGTATATGGAGATTCAATAGCCTCTAGTGTATGATACACATCCAAGGCCTTATGATCCTAGAGAGGGTACTAGTATGGTTCAAGAGTTGTACAAAAGCCGAGTATTTTGATCTATGATCCAAGGGGATGCTTTCTTATATGCATGATAAGCAACAAGTTGAAACTATGGGTGTTTGATTCGGATGGTGCATCGGTGGCACATACTGAAGGATGTGCAAATTTAGAGGGGGTGGATGTCATGCTACTATGCGAGCACAGTGTGAAAAACTTTGGAGTGCATCATCATTCAACTTTCTTATTGATCTAGAGAGTCAATGTGATCTGAGTCATTAGTGCTAGTGTCTGTGGCATGGATGGTTCAAAAATACTACATTTTTGGATAATTTTAGCTTATTTTTGATATGTTGGATATTATTTATTGTAAATATCCGAAAAAGCTAGGAAAACTTCTAGATTAGAATGGCATGCACAAAGCAAAGTTACTTTTCAACCAATTTTGGGATTTTTCATGAAAAGAAAGATGGGCGAAATTGTGTGGGTCGCGATTGGAGTTGACAGGCAGAAAACAAAACTTTGAACTAGAAGAAGAAGGAGTGATCTAGGAGATCCCAAATCAGGTGTTCTAGGGTTTTACCCCCCTTTTCGGAGCCAATGGAGCCATCAAATTTGGGTTCCGAGTAGCAAATAAGAGCTTGTTATTTTGATCCATGTTTTTGATCTATGAGGGAGCTCCAAGAGATCTAATGCCTGGAGATTGCTTCTGAGTAGTGCCAGACAAAGGATTCTAGGTTCTATCAATACATATCGATTCGATTCATTGTGCTTTGTCTTTGTCATGTTTACCTTTTGTCTATTCTTTTTCTTCTCTTCCATCTCCTATCTCTACTTCCTTCTATCTCTGATCCTCGATGGATATGACCTTTCGACAAAAACCCCTCCGAGATTGGTAAACCTGACGTGTTTACCTCTTGTCTATTCTTTTTCTTCTCTTCCATCTCCTATCTCTACTTCCTTCTATCTTTGATCCCCAGTGGATATGAGCTTTCAACAAAAACCCCTGCGACATTGGATAACAAACAAGAGGGAAAAAAGAAGGGCAAGCAGCTAGGATATAAGTTGCAGTCATAAGATAGCCGATCTTAAGAAGGTTCTTGAAGGACAGATCTTAAATAGTCGGGTAGAATTCACCTTGGGAGAGGTGCTTGGCATTGCCAAGCGAGAATTTCATGATGAGATCATTGACATAATTAAGGGGAAGCGTTAGTTTTTTTATGATACCACTAGTGCATTGCTGCAATTTGAAGAGGAAACTAGTTTGTTGGGTATTCGGGCTAAATATGAGCATGAAATAAGTACTGGATTATCTATACAGGATGATACTAATCAATGGACAGTATGTGGAAAAGAGAAGAAAGTGGCTGGAAATGCATTGTCTTGTAGCAATATGCATGGTGAAGTAAGGCAGATGCAACAATATGGAGAAGAGACTCTAGGATTTATTCATTGAAGTCATTACACAAGAAATCATTGGGCCAGGGCTACCACTGAAATGGTAGGGAAAATAGGGAAACATGAAACTCCTTGTGTTGCTTTACTTGACCATGGGTTTGAGATAAATGCCATTGAGCGTGGATTGTATGAAAATGGTTCACGGCCTGTGGACGTTGATCACGGTTGGTGTATGAGGGCTGCAAATAATTCTTTGTGAGAGCTCTATGCTACATGTCCAATGTAAAAGTGAAGATTAGTGATGTAGAAGAAGAGCAACACTTCTTTGCGCAAGATAATTCCTCATATGTGGTGATCTTGGGATAGCCCTATATTACAGGAGTGCATATGGAAACAAAGGTGCTTGATGATGGTTCTGCTTATGCAAGAGTCAAAAGCAAGGATGGGAGAAAAGTAGTCCAATTTCTTTCTATTTGTATTAATCATCCTAGAATTCGGGATACACTTCGAGAGTCTCCTTTGGCTCCAAATGCAAGGGAATTCAAAGACGTGGATTTTCATTAAGCATTACTGTAATGTGGGGCTACAGTAGTGCTGATCAAAGGATGTACTCGCCTCTTGATGGAATGAAGCATGTATTTACTATTGGTTATGCTCAGTTTACAGCAAATAGTTCATGTTGGTTTCAGCCTATGGAAGCTTTGTGCAAAGCTGAATGCATATCTATGATATGGGCTTCTAAGGAATTGAGAGCATTGGGATTGTTAGCTGAAAATGAAAGCATTTCAGGCATCTTTTATGGGCTGAATATTAATGATACTATGGCTGAAATTTTAACAACTATACATGCAGAAAAAGAGGTTGAAAATAGAGTGTTGTTAGTATGTTCTTTGGACATGTATGATGTTATAGCATTGTTTGCTCAACAGGAAGGATTACAATGGGCTGAAGCACTTGTGGAGACAAAGTATAAGACAGTTGACAAAAAGGTGAAACCAATTGCTTTGTTGCTTCCACCAAAAAGTGAGGGCCTGTATGGAAAAGTGTTAAGGCAGGCAAGCTTATGGGATCCTAAAGATATAAGTCATCAGTTTACATCTGAAACATTACATGAATTGAAAGTTGGTGCAGAAGGGTTTCTTTTGCTTGTTGAAAGAGACTATTTTATGCAGATGTTGGCTAGGCATGGAAAGACATTTGCATTTCAGTCAACTGAAATAGGTTGTGCAGATCCAAATGTTGTCTCTCCTATGGTAATATTTACTGTGCCACATGTACCATGGAACTTGAGGCCTATTCCAGTGCCTAAAGCTTACTTGCCAAAGTTGATGGATTTGCTAAATGAAAAGATTTGCATGAAGATCTTGGAGCCCTCTTCAGCCCCGTACTCAAATCATTAGTTTACTATTCCAAAAAAGAATGGGGCTTTGAGATTTATTCAAAGATTTATTCAAGACATGCAACCGGTCTAAAGTGACCATAAGAAATGTGGGTGCAGGTCTTGTGGTTGATGAATTTACAGAGGCTTTTGCAAGCAGAGCAACCTATTCTTTGGGTGATCTTTACTCGGGCTATGATCAATTTCAACTTGCAGTTGAAAGCAAGGATATCACAACCATGAAGACTACCTTGGGGTTACTATGGATGCGTACTCTCTCGCAGGGTGTAACAAACTCAGTGGCACACATGACAAATGCAATGAATAGGGTACTCATGGATTTTATACCACAATTGACAATGCCCTTCTTAGATGATGTTCCAATGAAAGGGTGTATAGTGGATGAAAAGAATGAAGAGATGGATGCTCAAGGATGCAGACAGTTTGTTGCAGACCATATTGTGGATTGTGAGAGGATTTTGACACGTCTAGAAGAAGTGCGTTTAACTCTTTTTGGACAAAAGTTTTAGACGGTGAAGATGACTGGCCATTAAATTTGGCTAAAATAATTATGTCCTTAAACTCCCTTTCATGAAAGGGTTGTTGTCCCAAAATTGGCTGATCAGGATTACCAAGTACAGAGCCTCCAAATTGAGACTGAAATCTTCCAACAGGTGGCTGAGAATTACTATATAATCTTCCTGTTAGTAGAGTACCCCTAGAATTTTGAGTATGCAATCCAAAAGCTTGAGTATTGGCCCCATTCAAACTGCCCAAATAGTCATCATGCCTCTATGAAGCTTCTCCTACTTCATACTGACTATTTGGAATGCCTCTTCTTCCAATAATCCCATTTCCACGACCATTTTGGTTAGATGGCTGAAAAATGTACGGCTAGGAAAGCAATGGTCTGTGCACAATCATTATACCCCCAACTCCAAGAGGATAGTTGTTTGACATCTGCAGTTACTTGTGGGCCAACGAGATTCACCACCCATTCAAGTGCACTTGACTCCTAGTAGCGAATGCACCAAAAATGACCAGCCAAAGGCTAAGCCACTTTAATTTGGGTTTTCAAGGTGACTCCAAGAGTTGTTGCACTAAATAGGTGGGATTTATTGCTAATTTCTATGACCTTGACTAGCCTTCCAAGTATTTATGACACTCTCTTGTAGTAGTCCAACCAATATTATATAATGTTTGTGATCTAAGTATTTATAATTTGATGCACCTAGTTTAGGGCTAGGAGCCCTATCTTCCCCTTGGAATGGAGCATCTTATTGCATGTACAATACCACTCCAAGGGGGGGACGTACTATAAGTTATATTGATTTATTACTTTAGGCCAAGAGGGCCAATTGTTTTAGATATAAATGTTATATTTTGTTATTACGCTAAGAGAGCCATGTGTCTGGTTGGTGTGCGTGCATTTGATGGTCCTTTGTTTTAGTGTTGCACTAGATATGTTTGAAGAAATGCTGAGAGGGAGCCAATTGTTGCATGGAACTTCTTGTGGCAAGTCCAGGTGGTGTCTTTACTTGACAAGTTCTTTCTCCTTAAGCAAAATGTGTATGTATATTGGGACTGTCTCTTTTTTTTTGGGGGGATTGACAATCAATGCATGAAGTCCCATGATTAGGTTAGATATTTCTGGTGATTTTTGAGCAATTGTCTATATCTTGCAAAGACATGGTTAGATATGTCTTAAAGGTAGCCCTAGTGACCCTGTCCTACTAGCTTGCTAGGAAGCTGGTTCTAGGAATTCCTATTAGTTGTGAGGTAGCTAGGGGAACCTGCTGAATAAAAGAAGACAATGGGGGTCTAACCCCTAAAATAAGAACATAAAGAGAAAACATTAAAAAATCAGATGTTTATCGCCTTGTGAAGACTTAATAGGTTCTTGGGGACGAGTCTAGACTCAAGGTCAATGCCTTGCCTTTTGGGGATAGCATCTAGCCAAAAGGAAATAAGGATGGTTGGAGTGAAAATAAAAGTGAGTAGGAAAAAAAGATTTGCTATTGTCTCACGAGAGCTTGGTAGGTTCTTGGATATTGAGATTGGACTTGAGGCCGATGCCATGTTCTTCTTGGGTCACAATACACTCAACTCCCTCCTTTTTGCACATTTAAGTGCCAAATAATAAATAATAGAGAATGGGAACAATAGAAAAATATATGAATTCAAGTAGACTAGACTATAGGAGTATTCACCTCTAGTAGAAGCTATTGGTATAGTTGTCATAGGTCAGGTAGGCAAGTCAAATCACCCCTTAAGATGACCTCTTTGATAGATCTTTTATCCAATTTGTGTTGGAGCAATTGGTTAGCAACTAGCTCGTGAACTCTTTATCAGATTATACTCAGTTTATCCCTTTTGAAATTCATGCCTTGATCTTTGTCAAGGGGTAGGGTGAGAGTTGTATTCTATTGTGTATTTTATTTGAAGCAGCTTGTTGTTTGCTATGTATTATTTTTGTGTAGATTAATTTGTGGGTTGTTTGATGGCTTGAGTCACCCTATCCTATGTTGCCAATGAGAGGTGCGAGTAGGCACCAAAACTGGAAAAAAAATGAAGCATTTGCAGTAAAAATGAAGAGATGTCGGAGATTTCTAAGCAAAAAATGGTGGTCCGAAACATGTTGGGAGCATCCATTTGTCAATCAAAGTTTATTAGATGACCCATATAAAGAGGCACGACTTTACCATTACAAACCAACTACTTGATCTAGAGGTTGAAAATAGTGTCAAGGAGATCGAGTTAGTAGAAAATGATACCAAGAATGTGGCCGTACCTTTAGATCTCAAATCTAAATTCTTTTACCCCTACCATTTTAGCAAAACCTCTTGTTGGTAGTGATAATGCAAAAGAGATAAATTGATTAATTGTGTTTATAATAATAATTGGAATTTAGAAGATGTTCATATGAGTAAATTTGCAAAAAAGGGGTTTTCAGGGAGAATTGAATAATTAGATGGATTTTGATATTGTGGAATAATAAATATATTTTGTGCAATATTTGTATGGGTTCCACAGCATGGAGATTGCTTCAGTGTGGCCTCATATTGTGTATTAAGGTGTGTTCATATGCAGGTTTTCTCATTTCACTACATATCCAAGAATATGAAAAATCTTGCAAAATTAATCGATAGGGGGTGGCGAGAAGGGAAAAATGAGATTAAATGTGGTGATTTCTTAATATTTTTTATATGCATATAGATTGTTTTTTTATATAAGAAAGATAGTAGCATGGGTTTTCTCAGTGCTATCTTCTACATCACCTCAATACGTATGGTGAAAAGCATGAAAAGATATGGTTGTGCACATGGAACACAATGTTGTTTTTATTTTATTTATGCACTTTAAATCATTTCACCTTGAATGGAAAGAACATAAAAGTATAGTATTAGAATAAATCTCATGGAATCATAGCCATTGTTTGAAAAAACTCGTTGACCCACATGGAGTGGAAGAGGATCCCTAGCCGAAGGTTAGCATGTTATTCTTGGGTGAAAGATTATATGAGGTTATCAAAAGTCTCTTGGAATGATAAATATCAAGAGGGAAATATGTTACAATGCTATATATATTACAGATGGTGCATCTTGGGGCAAATCCCTAGGGTATAGAAGAGCCATAGGGACCACAACAATAGTCAGCTTGGGAGTGCTCTTTATGTATGTGATTCAAGGTGAGATAGTCACCTACATGTAGAAAACTCATTTTCTTGTAATCGGGAGGGGTAATTAGTTAGACTACAATCCAAAATTGCATCTAAAAATGTAGTGGCTAGAAGAATAATTTATAGTTCCCAAACACTCAGCATATATAGGGGCCTAGCTAGAGTTGTCACGGCTAGTGTTAGGCTCGTTTTAGGCCTTGAAAATTGTAACGAAAGTTGAGGATAAAATTTTGAGTAGCAAGTATTTATTCAAAAGCAATAAATTTGATATATCTTACAAATTATCTTGCCTTTTATCTTGATTTCCCACCCCCCTCATCAACAAATTGTAAGACATGATCATATGACAATCTCTTGACTCTGATAGCATGGCCTTTGATCTTATTATCTCAGCATTGGAAAAGAAATCAACAAATACATTAATAGGCATAAAGAAAGTAATCTTGCTTAGCTTACTTGAGAGATTAGGTTTTAATACTCCCTATATCTCAAAAAACATTTTACTTCCATAACTCTCAATTGTGGCTAGACTTGGCAAAAAGCACTCAAGGCATATAAAATTAGGTAGAGGAAGAAAGGATATTGCTCCCCATTGGCCATCTTGCATAGGGACAATATAAGCATGGTAATTAATGTAAAGAATGTCATAATCACAGTTATGAGATGTTGAAAATAGATATTCATGATAAAAATTCATAGTAATATTATATTCATACCTTTTTATAAAGTAATTTTAAATTTTTTCAAAAATAGAACTTCTTACACAGAGACTTTGCTCCCATTGGTCCAGAGCACTCTCTCTACACCCTAAAAGGCATTTTTGACACCTCAAAACTCCCCTAGTATTGCGCTGGAGAACATTAATGTCTTACATTGGGTCTTTCATAAGATTCAAATACCTAAGATCATTGGTGAGCAAAGAAATAGAAAAATGCTACATGTTCAAGGCATGGGAGAATATAATGTGGAATGACACATGGTAGGTAAATCATCCATCATTGCCAAAAGAGTGTTTAATTGTATGAATTTTATACAAAAAAGTCATGCCATACTGTGGTTTTTGGACAGGTGATCTAAAGCCTTTCAAGTGCATATATAATGTATCAAAGGGTGCCAATTTGAAAATTTCATGTATATATTACATGAGCTCTAGAATTGTGCTCAACAAGAGGTACTAGAAGAAAGCTCTAGTCATGCACATGAATTACCTTAATTTAAAGTAGTACTCAACATTCCATTAGGTAGAGTTCACATTTTCAGAATGCATACTCTATAATGAATAATTGTGAAACTCTTATTTCTATACATATGTTTTACATGGACTCTACATTAAGGATAGAAAATGAGAAATCTATCAAAGAATCGGAAAAGGTTCTCTCTTAAATTGGCTTGAATGGAGCAAATGAAAAGATCAAGAGGGATGAGAAAAATAAAAAAATGGAAAATAGGTACCCATAAAGCCCTCCATAGGAGGTGTTAAAGCAAGATATTCCTATCTGCACCACCCTAGGACATTGACCCTCTACCTCATCAACAAGACAATAACTATCAACATTAACATTATATGAGGTAGGGTTTGTCAATTATACAGTGTAACAAATTGAAATGTGTCTATAATGTAGTTGTGGAACATACAGACTAGGGATGTGCTAGAGCACGAAACGCAAACATTTGGAGATCTATGGATGCATTGTTCAAATGTTTTGATAAGAAAGCATTGGCAATGACTAATCACAGAACCTTTCAAATAGCACTTGAAAAGTTTAAGAAGGCAATGATATATGCTCGGATGGACCAACACATAATCCACTATATCGTAATGTAGCAACCTCAGTACAAAGAAGTCATTGTATTATACAGAGAATTTGACAAATTATGTATATAATTGATGATGCTATGTGTGTTGTAGCACATCATTTGCATTCAATATATATATAAAATTTGGCAAAATTTGCACATAATGGTTGTTATGTACTTTGCAGTACATTATATATACACAAACTCAATGGTTTGTGAAAGAATATGGCTGTTAATCAATATGCTCAACCAAAAGAATGGAGAAAACATATTATCAAGCATAGTCACACCACTTCAAACACACAAGGCATGGTGGAGGGTGAGAGAGAGATAATAGCCTAGAAGAGTTACATCAATGGACTTATAGGAATCTTATCCATAGAATGTAGAGGAAGGCCCATATCAGAACACTAGCATCCACCAAGCATTGGCACAAATAAACAAAGAAAATAGAAGAGTTTCTTGGCAATAATCTAATGCACAATCTAAACATGTAGACTCTAGAGTGGTGACAAAGAAAAGAACAACATGAATAGACATGAATTGTGTACAAACTGAAGATATGTAATACCATCACTAAACAAAAGACATAATACTTTGTTTTGAAAATACACCAATACATGGTTCTTCAATATTCATCAATATTTTGGTGTGTAATTACGTGCTCTATCTTAACGCTATTGTCCTTCTATTCTTGGATTTTCTGAAGATGATCCCACTTCCCATTGCAATTGTTGAACATTAGTAAGCGTTGAATTTTTAATGCATTTCTAGTTCTCTCTTTCCATATCTAGTCAACATATTTGGATTGTAGACCCCACAAGCCATCATAAAAGTAGTGTGTGTCATAAACTACTAGCTCCACATAGCATACACATCAAGACCCTATCCAAAAATTTGCACTACTAACTAGTTCTCTAAAAGTGTCGCTTTAGATGCATTCCTTCTCATGGGGAAAGCTTCCAAATAATTAAGCAAAAGTTAGCCTTATTTTTTGAAAATTAGTTATGAAAATTTACCACCTTTGGAAACCCAAGCTTCCCTATGTATTTTCCAAGTGCAACTTCCATGCCTAATCACTTGACATTCTTGCCTTTGCATTGGCTCAATAAATCATCTTCATACATAACTATGTGCAAGACATTGAAATACACATAATAAACTTGTGTAATAATTATCTTAATCACCAAAACAAAACAATTATTTGAACTCCACTAAGAGTTATGTGAATCGACATAACAAAAGTTCATTCTCAACATCTATCCTTGCTTCCACAAGTTGATAGTTTGTTATCAATTTCAATAGAAGATGACCCTCTATCAATCTTCCCATAGCGATGGACCCACAAATTTATTGTGTGTAGCTTGAAACTCTTCATCTCTTGGGAGGTTTTGTTTATATCATCATCAATGTTTCTGTGGACCCACAAATTTATTGTGTGTAGCTTGAAACTCTTCATCTCTTGGGAGGTTTTGTTTGTAGCACATGGCATCATTATATATCATCATCAATGTTTCTGTGGATGCAAGGATTTCACTTTCTTTGACATGAGAATTCATCAATCAATATTTGTCCACTTCATCCTTCTCTATAATATTATTATCCACATCAAGGTTCTATGCAATGATAGCCAAACATGTTGAACAAAGTTTGAATGTCAAAGAAGAGGATGTACTTATGGTTGATAATTGGAAACATAGGAAAAGAAAAGGTTGGGACATCGCCTTCCTCCTCTATTACATTTGCCTCCTCTTGATCGTAGTATCTCAATGTCTAATTATGCTACCTACATATTCATTGTTATAGAGTCTATTGCTTCCAATGTATCTTTAACTTCATTGGAGCCCCCAGAGGAACACCAAGGAAAAGGGGATTCTACTGCAAGAAAATCTATCTTGTAACATCAACAAGCTTTTATTTCATTCTTTTGATGACCAAAACAAAGAAAACAGCAAATCTTCACACAACATCATAGTAGAGATCTCCCATTGATTTGATAGAATCAACCATAATCTTCAACATCTTCATAAAATCCATCAATAGAACAATGAACATAAAGGAATACACCATCTTTGAATGGAAATCAATCACATAGTATTCATCTTCAATGTCTTCATAGTTCTCTCTCTCAATCTCTCATATACAATTACATTGTTTTTATAGAATTGGCTATCTTTTGCTCTCTCTCTCTCTCAATCTCTCAATCTCTCAATAGTACATCATCTCCTCACTAAAATACTCTAATAATGACTCTCAATAATCCTTCTTAGGTTGTGGATACACCTCCCAAGAGGTATGTCTGACGTGAAGAGGCACCAGAGCCACTACACTATCTCTTCATAGCTCACTATTGTCACTGTCACTTCAGTCTTCTCTTTAGTCTTCAACAGTTGCTTCTTCCATTTGTTTTAGCTCTTTTGAACTTAAATTCATCCTTTCCAAAAGTTAGAAAAATTTTCCAAAGTCACACATACATTCTACAAAACACTTACAGAAGATCTACAGAACAGTACAGCACAAGACCAGAGCAGATAGAGAACAGTTACATAGCAGAGACAGAGGCTCTACAGAAGGTTTACAGAGGGTTACAGAAGGTCATCAAAGAACATTAAATCCTCATAACTCATACTAAAACCATTCCAAACTATCAAAAACTATTCAGTAAACCTTAAAAAGATTTCAATCTTCATCAATCATCAATCCATACTTCATACAGAAGAAAATCAGAACAAAACAGAAGCTATACAGAAGGTATACAGAACCTCACAGAACCTATCAGAACATTACAGAGCTTCATATTTCCACTAAAAATCATCATGAGCTTCCAAAACATAATCAATATCATCCAAAAAGCTCTCAAACACTTCCTTTAACAACCATACATCACTCTAAATCCATCAAAAATCAATCATTCAGTCCTCAAAGACAACAAAAATTAGTCAAAAATTCAGTCTTTTTCCACTCTCAACATATCCCCACACTTAGAAAGGAAGCGTCCTCACGACCTAAGGAAAAGAAGAATATAATTTCACTAAAGAGCTCAATTTTATCTTCCATAGGATCTTCAACAATCACTCCACCACCATGACCCCAACTTATTACCTGTATCTCAAGAAACACTAAAGGAAAACTTTGTTATTCATTAACTCATCTGATAAACAATAGAAAGTCATAACAAATTTGTAAAGGATATAAGAGGTTCTTCTTCAGATTTCCACCATAGGTGTTCCATCCACCACCAATAGTTTGAAAAGAGCTCTCGAACAAATTATTCAACCAGCACGAACTCATCACATAAGATTAACCCAAAACACACACACAAACACAACCATATGAATGCCACCTCCAAAAAGAGTATCATTAAGAATCATCCAAAATACATTGCAAAGGCATCAATGAAGGTGATCCCTTTTGAAGGCTTGGTGGTTTCGAAAACGATCCATGGAGAAGGGCTCATCCACAAATGTCTTTGGAGGATTTTGAAAGAACTGGAGATAGCACATCCTTTCTAGCAAAATAAGGTATCTGCTAGGTAGACATAGGGCATGAAAATATAGGACATCCAACTGTTGGGAATCAATATTCTCATTGACATTCATACAAAGCTTTGGAATGGCCTTTTGATCATTATGGGAATGCCTATGCATATATGTTAGATACCAAGCAAAATGAGCTATCAATCTCACTGAAGGGTCTAGAGATTGTGAATATTGGTGAGCAAAATGAAGGTAATTCTGGTATGCTTGACTAGTAGTTGTCCAGTCCCCTGGAATTAATGGCCAGTTAATCTGTGGTCCTGTGAGAGAATCAGTCGAGCTCCATCCTCTTCTTCTCGGAATCTGCTGATCAAATCCTTCGTACCCACTAACCAACTGAGGGAGTTGAGAAATAGAAGTGGCAGGAGATGGAAGAGGAATAAGTAAAAGAGAATCAAGAGATGGGTAGGCAAAATCATAAAAGAAAGAATAGGCTAAAGGAGTGGCATTAATGGCCAGTTAATCTATGGTCCTGTGAGAGAATCAGTCGAGCTCCATCCTCTTCTTCTCGGAATCTGCTGATCAAATCCTTCGTACCCACTAACCAACTGAGGGAGTTGAGAAATAGAAGCGGCAGGAGATGGAAGAGGAATAAGTAAAAGAGAATGAAAAGATGGGTAGGAAAAATCATAAAAGAAAGAATAGGCTAAAGGAGTGGCTGAAAATTTAAGTGAATCAATTAGGAAAGGTGTCAATTGATAAACAGGAAAAGTAGAAGGTATATGGATAGATGGAGAAGGGCATGGTGGAGAAGGGGAAAAGACTCAATCTTCGATGAAAGAACAATAGGTAAATATAGGAATTTGAGGAAAACCTTGAGGTTGAAAAAGAAGAGGTAAGATAGCTATTGAGTTATATTGATAAAGGGAAAGAAAAGTATCATAGCGATGGGCCATTTGTTGGTAGTATAATAGGCTAGGAACAGAGGAACCTAAAATAGATTGTCTCTGATAGGCATTAAAAAAGGATGAATCAAATGGATGGTTCTTGGAAAGATGAGCTAGGAGATCCACCCTCAGTTGGTTAGTGCTCTGCACATAAGTAGAAGTTGTATTCTGATGTTGATTCAGGATCACAAAATCAATCATTGAATGCCATGAATTGTCATGGCAAGTAGCCACTTTTGAAGAATAACACTAGAACATGTCATCTATCCTCAACTCCAAATAGTTGACATATAAAACAGCTTGCAAAACCACATCCCCCACATACTAGGCCAAATCTACATCATCTGAAATCAACAGATCACCTCGTAGATACATGTAAGACAACAACATGGTATCCGTCGTCTCATAGAATCTTCAAAAACCATACAGACCACTTTTGTCAGCAAATCAGGAGACCAAGCCCCACTCCAGCCATCCTCTAGAAGAGGAAGATCCATCGTTGAAAGCTTCATATAGAAGGCCAACTTCTGCAACTGATAGTGGACAAAAAAGAATGGTCCGGAGGAACATAACCTTGAAAGTGCCCAAATGTAGACCATAACAAATCCATCATGGACTACAATCTTTTCACTTTATCTTGAAACAAGGGACACAATATGGGTTGTCTCTGGAGAACTGCCAAGTCCTGCTGAGAGATAGAAGGAATCATAGGAACATTGGGGCTTGGAGGAATGGACCGTGACTGTGCCAGTTGGTCTTCCAACTGCTTAATCTGGGAAGCTTGTGATTCCACTGTATTATGAACAGTTTGTAAAGCTGACAGTTTTGCATCTAAAGGAGTCTGAAACTCTTGAGCTTCTTTGGACATTCTCTCTTCCTCCTCTGAAACTTTAGTGACCTCTAACTGAGCGTCTGCTAATTGAATTTTCAAAGAAGATATTTCTTCCCTCTGGCTCTCAATCATTTGGGTCTGCTGCTCCATCTGCTTAAACAGATCAGCAAGAGTGTCTTTAGCAAAGGCTAACTCTGTGGTTGCCTTATGCAACTGGTCTTTGGACTGCATCAATTCTTCATAGAAAGAAGCATACAGCTATTGAACACAAGCTGCTGAAAGTTCAATCAAACTCTGGATGTCATTAAAAAGGAATGGAAAAGCATCTCCTAACACTAAACTGTTAGTGAAGGGACTGATATTTCCAAAGTATGTGCCCTGAATAAATTGATACATGTGAGGTATGTAGGGAGGTCACTGCCAGATATAGCAAGAACTGTTACTGAAGTGCCATTGTGTCCAACAATTGGTCGGTAAAAGGAATAGGGAAATGATCCTTCTTCGTCTTCAAATTGAGCATCCAAAAGTCCACACATATTCGAAGTTTCCCGTTCTTCTTGGGTACTACCACAATGGGCGAAACCCATTCACTGGTAGCCACAGGATAAATGAATTTTGCTTCAAGAAGTTTCAATAATTCAGCCTTCATCACCAGTGCAGAATAATTAAGATTCATACGCCTTTGTCTTTGCCTTACAGGTTTGGCATCGGGCTCTAGGTCAATGTGATGCTAGCATATTGTGGGATCAATCCCCTTTAGATCTTTATATGACCAAGCAAACACGTCTAAGTTCTCCTTTAATAAGTCTCGCAGGACCACTAGTTCCTCTTCTGGAAGATTGAGACCCACTTTCACGTGACGTTCAGTATTGTCAGTATCCAAGAATGTCACTTGTCTTTCACCTTCCACTTCACGGATGAATGTCCCATGGATTGCTTCTAGATAGAGGTTTGACTCTTTCAAGGGAGTAGTGTCCTCGTCTGATGTTCCACTAGAATTAGTGTCCTCCTTCTGAACAGATGACTCATTTTTCTATTGAGGTTGCTGGAAGGGTATCAGATCTTTGTTTGCTTCTGTGTGAGTGGTGATTTCTTTTGGACTTAGAGATTCATCTTCAGAGGATGCGTCCAAGAATGTCACATAGCACGGACCTTGTAGAGGCTGATAGCTCTGGCTTCTGTTGGCAGGGGGCATCATCATCATCTTTTCTCTCGACTGAACGGTTAGGGTGACAAGAGCCACTAATAAAATTAATTTTTATGCTTTTGATCCTTCGCTTATATAAATTTTGCATACTTTGTGGTCCATTGGCCAACCAAATGGAACCGTGGTCATTCCATCTAGCACCCTGAGATCTTCGACCTCTGAGGTCTCTGTAGGGACATCAACAAGATCATCCACTATCAAAGGATCTTCTTCATCTGTACTTCCATATCCTATTTTATTTTCTTCCTCATCATTCTCATCCTTTTCCTCTGGAGGATCTATCTCTGCTTCTGTAGAGACTCTGTAGGAGAAGAACAGATCTTTTGCCTTTGCATATGCTTCTACTTCTGTCTCTATTTCCACTTTGTCTCTGTTCTACATCTGCTCTGTCTTTGTATCTATTCTGTCTTTGCGATTGTCATGTAACAGGGAGAACAGTACATCCATGCTTCTATTTCACTATCAGATATGATTTCAGAAGTTAATTCTAGTTGAGGCAGGAGGTATTCTCCCATGGACAAGGATTTGGCTTTCCTTGATAGTTGGCTTATAGTGCCCACTGTTAGAGACTGTGCCTCTGTTTCTTGGGAAAGATCTGTTTAACAGCCTCTTTATCTCCTAATGTATCATCTGTTACCTTATTGGAGGAGTCAGTTATGACTTCAATGGATGTGGATCCATTGCCTTTTTGCGATCCATACAACTTCAACACCACTTTGTTGGATCCTCTGCCTAGGGTTAGGGTTGCTTTGAACCAATCCGCCGTCCTGGCTTTTGCTTCAAAAAGCCAAGGTCTTCCCACCAACAGAGGGTATGAGGCCCCATAAGAATTTGATTTGACCACCAAATATGTCAGCCAATAATCTCTTCCTTCAAGGGTTGTTTTTACATATGGGAGGATGCCCAATAGTTTGAATCTGCTTTGGTCCGCCAATCTAATAAGCCACTGTGTAGGTTGAATTTCTTGCAACCCTAAGTTCTTCATTGTCACATCCCTCATTATGTTTACTGACGAGCCTCCATCAATCAATGCATTTGAGATGAAGCATCCTTCTATCCATACACTAATCTCTGGGGTTCCAGGATCTAGGAAGGTATTAGCCACATCTACTCTTGGTCGTTGTTGAAGGAGCGATCCTTAGTCCACGTCTTCTTGTCAAGACGCTTTTGAATTTCTTTTGGCAGCTGGGAGACAACATCAGTAACTGTCGGAATGTTATGTTAGGTTTAAAAGTGTCTAGGTCTTTGACCAAGTCATAATCTTTGATAGGATCCACAGGCTTCTCCAATCGGATGGGAAATGGGGATACACCCATTTTCATCTTTCCCTTTTCTTCTAATAATTGCAATATCGGCACTTCTTCTGTTTCTGGAAGTGCTTCGGTATCGTCTATCTCCTGGACTTCTAGTCCTGTTTCTGAGACTATCTCTGTAACTCTCTGTAGCACTGCAGTGCTCTGTACTGCACTGTTCTGTTCTGTACTGCTCCATCCCTTTATTGGTAGGTTGAACTTCACAGTCTTGGAAGGAGAGTTATTTTCATTCTAAACAATTAGTTCCTTCTTCTTGGTGCGCGTGACAACGGCAACTTCCAACTCTACCAAATTGGAGGTAGGCTCTTGTACCTTCAGTTGGCTATCAGTGGCATTGGTCTTTACAGGGGCTGGACTTGGATAGTCCTTTGCAGTGTGGCCTTCTTCTTTGCATCAGTTGCATAAGGGCCTGTAATCCACAAATCGTCTAGGGTTTGGACAATTCGAGAAGATATGTCGCTTTTCTCCAAACCTGTAACATTCCACCTATGATCTCTGACCACCACTAGACTGTCGTCCTCTGTAACTTTGAGAGGGAAACCTCATTGGACCAAAATTAGGACCAAATTCTCTAGGATTTGGTCCAATATCTTGTGTTGTCATTTTGGATTCTAGCAAGTTGAATCTTGCATTTTCATCCTTCTGTCTTCGTTTATGCATCTCTTTCAGAGAGCAAATATCCTCTGTATGGTTCTTCGGCAAATAGTAGGAATAGAAGGCTCCAGGAACGGTTGGTTTTCGGGTACATTCAGTGGCTAAATTTCCCACTTGATGACACTTTTTGCACCATATATTAGAGCGCATCACATCTCTTTCAGCTCCCGCATGAGTGGATATATTGGCGGTATTCACCTTCAACGTTTATAACTGCTCTGTAATCACATCCATAAGCTCTTTCTTGATACTTGCAACTGAGTTGGATAAGTAGTCCTTCGGATTTTCACCTCCTGAAGTACTTGTACTAGGGTTTTGGGAAGCTTTTGTAATTACTGCATACACTGGTTGGGTTGATCCAGAAGATCTTCTGTTGTTCTGGTTTTGATTTGGAGCTCCTGCTGAGACTTGGAATTGTTGATTCCAGTTGGTAGGGTTCCACTGTTGTTGAGTCACCATTGGAGGAATTGTTTGAGGCCACTGTTGTTGTGGTTAAACCATCATTTGAGGCACTGTCATCTGAGGCGACCACAGTGGATTAGGTGCATTATACTGCCGCACTATTTGCATCTAGGGATAGGCGTAGGGAACTGTCCCTGGAACTGCATTTGGTGGGTATACCATTCCTGACATAGGAGGAGGTAAGACTCCTCTTCCTGGAGTCATTGACAACCTTGCTTCAACTTCGTTATACAATCTTGCACCTTCCATTATAGCTTACAGATTGACTGGTCTTCTTAATTACACAAACTTGCAAACTTCTGGTTGTAGACCTTTGAGAAACACTCCTTTCTAGATACCTTCATCCAAATGATGGTTAGTCCATCTCTTCAGGATGGATTCCATTCGCGAGACATAAGCTTTTACTCTTTC